>NC_045451.1:63342940-63402495 GCF_002776525.5 Piliocolobus tephrosceles | reverse complement strand
CCTTCCTTCCTTCCTTCCTTCCTTCCTTCCTTCCTTCCTTCCTTCCTCTTTCTTTTCTTTTCTTTTTTCTTTTCTTTTCTTTTCTTTCTTTGTTTTTGACTTTTGGTGCCTAGGCTGGAGTGCAATGGCATGATCTCGGCTCACTGCAGCCTCCACCTCCTGGGTTCAAGCAATTCTCCTGCCTCAGCCTCCCGAGTAGCTGGGATTACAGGTACCTGCCACCATGCTCAGCTAATTCTTTGTATTTTTTTAGTAGAGATGGGGTTTTGCCATGTTGGCCAAGCTGGTCTCGAACTCCTGCCCGGCTTGGCCTCCCAAAGTGCTGGGACTACAGGCATGAGCTCCAGCACCCTGCTGGCTGTAGGATATTTCATTGAGTGGATATATCATAATTTATTTAGCCAGTCACCTATTGATAGACTTATAGGTTGTTTCTAGTCTTTTACTATAACAAGTAACGCTGCAGTGTATATCTTGTACATGTGTTGTTTTGTACTTGTTTGAATATATCTATATAATTCCTAGAAAAGGAATTTTCTGTGTTTATGAGTAGATGATCTGATATATATTGCAAAACTGTACTTCAGAAAGGTTGAATCAACTTACGTTCTTGCCATAAGCAATTATACTGCTTATTTTCCCATATTCTTACCAACAGAGTGTTATTAAATGTTACCTATCAACATTTTTCAGAAATTGAAAAATGATGACTGAGTGTTGTTTTAAGTTGCACTTTTTTTTGAGACTGAGTTTTGCTCTTGTTGCCCAGGCTGGAGTGCAGTGGCACAGTATCAGCTCACTGCAACCTCTGCCTCCTGGGTTCAAGCAATTCTCCTGCCTCAGCCTCCCAAGTAGCTGGGACTATAGGCCCTGCCACCACGCCTGGCTAATTTTGTATTTTTAGTAGAGATGGGGTTTCACTATGTTGGCCAGGCTGGTCTCGAACTCCTGATCTCAGGTGATCCACTTGCCTTGGCCTCCCAGAGTGCTGGGATTACAGGTGTGAGCCATCACGCCTGGCCTTAAATTGCGCTTCTCTTATGTTGAGTAATTTTGAACATCATTTCACATGCTCCAGAGCCATTTTGTCTTTCCTTTTCTGTGAACTGTATGTCAATATGTTTGGCCATTTTTCTACTAGTTTATTGGTCTTTTCTTTATCAGTGTTTGGGAAATTCTTCATGAATGAACTTAACATTTTTTTTTTTTTTTTTTCCCAGCTACTCCCACTAAGTGCTCGGCACTGGGCTAGGACATGCTGCTCACTATTGCGAGTGATTGCAGCAACTCAGTTTTGAATATTTATATATATTGAGGTGAAGAATCTTCCTTGACTACATCTGAGGAGTTGTGGAATCATCAGAAGGAAGTCTTTCTAACAACACACTACAGTAAGATGCATTTCTGGCCTGGCACGGTGGCTCAAGCCTGTAATCCCAGCACTTTGGGAGTCCGAGACGGGCGGATCACAAGGTTGGGAGATTGAGACCATCCTGGCTAACACGGTGAAACCCCGTCTCTACTAAAAAATACAAAAAACTAGCCAGGTGACGTGGCGGGCTCCTGTAGTCCCAGCTACTCTGGAGGCTGAGCCAGGAGAATGGCATGAACCCGGGAGGCGGAGCTTGCAGTGAGCTGAGATCCAGCCACTGCACTCCAGCCTGGGCGACACAGTAAGACTCCGTCTCAAAAAAAAAAAAAAACAACACAAAAAAACAAAAAAAGATGCATTTCTGATCCAAGCTGCTGTGGCTCCATGTCAAGAGAAGCCTTCAGTTGTGTTTTAATAATGGAAACCCAGAAGGGCTAAGAAATCTGCAGCAACCTGGAAAAATCAACTCCTTTCTCCCTGGAAACTGCTAGTTTCTTAAATACCCACGTTTGCATTTCGTTTTGGGAATTTATATTGTTTCAGTAAAAGTGAGCATGTTTGGTTTTGGCTTTGTTCTGTGTTCTATCCTTACCATCCAACTCAAAGACAGACCTTCCGCCTATTAACACGAGGCAGCCTTCATTTGTTAGGCATGTGAGGTAGGCATGACTCTCCCCACAGGACTAGGCTTAAAGAGGTTAAAGAAAATAAAAATGGAAAAGGCATACTTTTGTAGTGTATAGATCTGAGTGGTTTAGGTTTTGCAAAAATACTTCCTATTTTGAAAATAATCTAGAGAGTCCTAATGTTAGCTGTTTACCTCTTCAAGTCCTCTGTGGTCATGGATTTCCACAGTGAACTGACAGAATGAGAGCAGCAGGAAGAGTTTCTGATGAGACCACAGAAACGGAAAATAATAAAAGCATATACGAGGAAGAAATTAAATTTGGTATTACAGTGTTATCTGTAATATACAACATTGAGACAAAAGATCAATTTTCATTATTGTCCAAGAGGTATTGATAAAAAAATTATTCAAACTATTATCTACAAATACCACAGCATATGAATGAAGAAGAAGGGGAAAATGCCCAGGAGTAAATAAATTTGGCACTGAATAAATAACTCAAAAACTTTATTTATTTATTTACATTTTTTAAAGACAGGTCTTGCTCTGTCATCCAGGCTGGAGTGCAGTGGCACAGTCATGGCTCCCTGCAACCTCGACCTCCTAGCCTCAACCAGTCCTCCCACCTCAGCCTCTTGAGTAGCTGGGACTATAGGCACATGCCACCATGCCTGGGTAATTTTTGTACTTTTTGTAGAGACTGGGTTTTGCCATGTTTCCCAGGATGGACTAATTCTAAAATTTGATGACTTATGTTCCTGGAGTAGTATATCTGGCTCTAGTTAATAGGGCATATTAACTATAGTTAATACTGTATAGGTGACCAGGCGCGGTGGCTCACGCCTGTAATCCCAGCACTTTGGGAGGCCGAGGCGGGCAGATTATGAGATCAGGAGACCGAGACAATCCTGGCCAACAGGGTGAAACCCTGTCTCTACTAAAAATACAAAAATTAGCTGAGTGTGGAGGCACGCGCCTGTAATCCCAGCTACTCAGGAGGCTGAGGCAGGAGAATCACTTGAACCCAGGAGGCAGAGGCTGCAGTGAGCCGAGATCATGCCACTGCACTCCAGCCTGGCCACAGTGCGAGACTCTGGCTCAAAACATCAACAACAAAGTAGTCTATATAGGCAAAAGCACAGAACTTATCTAAATAACATCAATTAACCAATTATGATTATGTTGTCAGAGAGGGAAGGAAAGAGTTGCTCTTACTGACAAATGGCTGAAGATCCCTGAGGGACTGCATCAGTGGCAGCAATGCAGCAATGCACAAATGGTATCTATGCATCAGTGCCTCAAGGCATCTATAGTATCCATGCACCAATGGCATCAATGCGTCAGTGCAGCAGTGGCATCAGTGCATCCACGCATCAAAGGTGCAACCATCCCATCAGTAAAACAGCCACAGCATGAGAGGAAGTTTTAAGTTAATTTATGTAAAATAAATTTTGTTCACATAGAAGTCTACAAAGCATTTTAAATCTTTGGATATTATGGCCATAGGAAACCTATTTCAGGACCTCAAAGAATGTACCTTGTTTCTTACTTCTAGGCTTTGGAACGTAGTTTCCCTGCCATAAATCTTCACCATCTCTGCCATTCTCCTTCTGTTGTGTCAACCCTTGCTCCTCATTTTACAGGTAATTGCCCCTTCAATTTTACGTGATTTTTAATTTTACAAGATTAATTGTCCCTTCCTTCTAGAAGCTTCCATGACCTCTCAAGAATGGGTTAAGGGCTTCCTTAGGCACTACCAGAACAGCTTAGACTTCCCCATCATGACACTCATTGCTCTGCATTGTATTCTGTCTGCTTACTTGTCTCTTTCCCTTACTGGACTATAAATTCCCAGGGCTAGACTCTATTTCTCTTTTGTGTATTATTTTTTCCCCAGGTACAAACTAGGCTTCAAGAAATATTTGTTGAGTGAAAAAAGTGCGAATACACTTATTTAAGTTATAGTTACTCTAAATACTCTGATATAATTTTGGTGAAAAAAGAAACCATGGCTTAAGTTACAGATATAATAGTTTTTTAAAAGTTTATATCAATATATTTTTAATGAGGATGTTATGCACTCTAATCTCCTGCAATGAATTATTTGCTAATGTATTAGCAGGTACGTTGTAAAAAGTCAAACTAATATCAATACTGTTTGTAAAATTTATAGGTATGATTTACTAATGTATTGATAGTCTATTGTAGTCAGTGGTTTCTAGAGTATACTCTTTTGCTGTGCTGGCTATTTACAGTGTATTATGTTTTTATAATAAAATATCAAAATACTGTCTTCCAGAATTGATGATGAAAATTGAGATATATTTTGGTATTTGTGGTATTAATAGTATAATACCCAATAGTATAGAAAAATCCTATAATCTTATAGAGAATCAGTCTGGACCTTGTTGGGTTATTGAACTTTTAATGAAATTTGCCAAAGGGTGAGCATCTGTTAGGTGGCAGAGCCCTCGTTGTTGGGTTAGTCAAGCTGGTCAGGCAAGGTCACTGTACTGTTTGATGCAGTTTTCCTGTTTTAATATGGTTCCTTAGAGAGGAATAACCGTGCTGGTTATTACTGAATAACCGTGCTGATGAATAAAAGAGACAAGAGAAAGGATACTATTTTGAGAGAGTAAAGTACAATATGTAACATAACATATAAAGCAAGTGAAATATGTACATTTTTTATAGTTATCAGAATGTGATTTTTAGCTAGCCAATAATCGAATTGTCATTTTTTTCTTTTAAAGTGGTGTCTTGGGACCACTTAATAATTTTATTTTATTTTATTTTTTTTGGAGACACAGTCTTGCTCTGTTGTCCAGGCTGGAGTATAGTGGCACAATCTCGGCTCAGTGCAGCCTCCACCTCCTGGGTTCAAGCGATTCTCCTGCCTCAGCCTCTGGAGTAGCTGGGACTACAGGTGCGTGTCACTGCGCCTGGCTATTTTTTTGTATTTTTTTTTTTTTTTAATAGAGATGGGGTTTCACTGTGTTGGCCAGGATTGTTTCCATTTCTGGACCTTATGATCTGCCTACCTCGGCCTCCCAAAGTGTGGGGATTACAGGTGTGAGCCACCACACCCGGCCTTGAGACCACTTTAAAAGTGGTCTTTACTTTACTTCCTTTAAATAAGTTTATTGTATTTTCGGTAGAATTTTCCTCTCCTTCCCCATTCAGAGCCTGAATCATGATCATGTTTTGTCTTCCAGTGGGACGGTTACAGGATCAAGGTCAAATGAATGTCAGAAAGAAATAAGACTTCAATAAATGGAATTTGTAGAATCTCATAGCAGGGGGTGATCAGATAGGGTTTAAAAAATATGAGTATATGATGCTGAGGCAGAGAAGGTGGGTGGGTGAGGAGAAGGGTGAAAGAGCGAAATGCATACAAACTTCTCTCAAACTTATCTTTTCTCCTTCTCCTCCTCCTCCTCCTTCTCCTCCTCCTCCTTCTTCTTCTTCCCCTTCTCCTTCCTTCCTTCCTTCCTTCCTTCCTTCCTTCCTTCCTTCCTTCCTTCCTTCCTTCCTTCCTTCCTTCCTCCTTCCTTCCTTCCTTCCTTCCTTCCTTCCTTCCTTCCTTCCTTCCTTCCTCCCTCCCTCCTCCTCCTCCTCTTCTTCTTTTTCATTGGAATTTAATCCTCACATCTCTTTTATTGATCACTGTTTATTGCATCTCAGATAGAAAAAGGGAGGACTTTGATAAAACAGATCTAGGCAAAGTGTTTTATCAAAAGTATGCCTTTGTCTAAGCCTGAGAGCAGAGTCTGAGGCAAGAAGTTGTGGGCAGGTAAGGGAAAGAGAGGGAGCTGATTCACAGGTTCCTCATCAGGATGTAGAATGCATCTCAGCATTGTCCATCTGAGTGTCACAGGAGGGTGGTATTTATCTTGTGGCCCCCCTCCTCTATTGCTCCAGTGTTGCCTCATGGATCGTAATTCATCCAGGCTTCCAGACTGCACATATGTGAACGTCATGGTGTCAGAGAAGCACTGGGGCAGAAAATGAGAGATAACTGGTACATCAGAGGGGAGGAGCTGTCAACAGCACCTGTGCCAAGGGCATGTTACCTGTGCCAAGGTAATGTAACCTGTACAACTGCACAAGGTATGGGTTTGGTTTAATGCACTCATGTTGTTGGCTTGATATTCTTAATAATTTTTGGAACAAGTGGCTTTGCATTTTTATTTTTCACTGGTCCTTCCAAATTATTTGGCTGTCTGGCTGTCAGATGATGTTGCATGAAGTTGGTTATTACACAGTAGCTGGAATAAAATAGTTGTTCCACGAGAATGTGGTAAGGCACAGTGGGCGTTTGATATACTGATATAACATTTATAACATCCCTATGAGTTAGGTGCTATTACCCCCATTTTAAAGATGAAGAAGTGGGTCTGGGCATAGTGGCTCACGCCTGTAATCCCAGCACTTTGGGAGGCTGAGGTGGGTGGATTACTTGAGGCCAGCAGTTTGAGACCAGGCTGAGCAACATGATGAAAGCGTGTCTCTACAAAATAGAAAAATTAGCCACGTGTGGTGGTGCACGCCTGTAATCCCAGCTACTCAAGAGGCTGAGGCAGGAGAATCACTTGAACCCGGGAGACGGAGGTTGCAGTGAGTGGAGACTGTGCTGCTACACTCTAGCTGGGTGACAGAGCGAGACTCTGTCTCAAGAAATAAAAAAAGATGAAGAAATTAGGCTGGGTACAGTGGCTCACACCTCATCACTTGAGGACAGGAGTTCAAGACCAGCTTGGCCAACATCATGAAACCCGTCTCTACTAAAAATACAAAAATTAGCTGGATGTGGTGGGCATCTGTAGTTCCAGCTACAATGGAAGCTGAGGCATGAGAATTGCTTGAGCCCAGGAGGTGGAGGTTGTGGTGAGTGGAGATCATGCCTGGGCTACAGAGTGGAGGAAGAATATCTTGAGGCCAGGAGGTTGACACCAGCCTGGACAACATAGTGAAACTTCATTTGTACACAAATTTTAAAAAATTTCCTAGGCGTGGTGGTGTACACCTGTAGACCCAGCTACTCTGGAGGCTGAGGTGAGCGGATCATTTTAAGCCCAGGAGTTCAAGGCTGCAGTGAGCTATGATGGTACCACTGCACTCCAGCCTGGGTGACGGAGCGAGACTCTGTGGCTAAAAAATCAAAATGAAAAAAGATTAAGAACCAGATTCAGGTAAGGTAATTAATGTGATGGTTAATTTACAAGGCTGGTGGTAAACGGTGAAGCTAGGATTCAGACTAGGGTCTGTGAATGGAAACTCGTGATTCTTTCTGTCACACATGCTTGAGAGTGAGGATGAGCCCCCCTTTTTTTTCTGCCTTGTATCTTCTGGACAGACTAAAGTTTAGAGGTATATTCCCCATCAGCCGTAAGTGATGCTCTCGCCACATTCTAACACACTGGACACTGTGTGGACACCTAGGTAGACCTGGGTTTGGCAACATCACAACATTTTCTTCTTCCTTCTTGGATAAGTGAAGAGAGAAGCCATAGAAGTTAGCCAGAGATGCCACAGGGAAAAAAGCATCTGGGCACATTTTAATTTATTTTTATTTTTTAGAGATAGTGTCTCACTGCATTGCCCAGGCTGGTCTCAAACTCCTGCGCTCTAGCAGTCCTCCCACCTTGGCATCCCAAAGTGCTGGGGTACAGGCAGGGTACATCTTAAAATTAAAATTAGAGGGGCCGGGCATGGTGGCTCACGCCTGTAATCCTGGCATTTTGGGAGGCTGAGGCAGGCAGATCACTTCAGGTCAGGAGTTAGAGACCAGCCTGGCCAACATGGTGAAACCCGTGTGTACTAAAAAAAAAAAAATACCAAAATTAGCCGGGCGTGGTGGTGTGAGCCTGTAATCCCAGCTACTCAGGAGGCTGAGGCAGGAGAAGCGCTTGAACACAAGAGGCGGAGGTTGCATTGAACCGAGGTCGCGCCACTGTACTCCAGCCTGGGCAACAAGAATGAAACTCCATCTCAAAAAAAAAAAAAAAAAAAAAAAATTAATGTGCTGGGTGAGACTACATATACCTCCTATCTAATGAATGGAGAGCAATTAGTGCAGCAAGAGTAGAACATGGTGGAGACGATTTGTTGGCAGAGATTTGGGTGATCAGCTGATTCCAAACCCAGCACGGTGAGAGCTGCATATTCCCCCCCAGCCTCTCTCCTAGGCACCGTGACCTGCACCCCGTCCCCTCCCTGCTGGAGCCGCACAGTGGCTGAGTGTCGCAATCATGTGAAAGTTGTTCCTGCCCAGCACACACCGTCGAAAACCTGAAGCAGACTTCTTTTTCTTTTCTTTTCTTTTTAAAAAAATTTCCCTCTGAAAAACTTTACAAGGCATCTGTGTGTGGCCCACTTCACTGGATATGAAAGTAATAAGAAGGTAGTGCTGATTGGACCGTAGGCCTGGCTTGCCTGGGACAGCCCTGGTTTATACGTGATATTATTATTAATAGCGTCCCCTTCTACTCTTAAAGGCCCCAGGTTTGGGTCATAAATTAAATGGTTGCTCTAGTTATATTACATCTTCAGACAGCAAGTAACTTATCTAATTGAATATTTATTTGGCTTTCCTGATTTTGAAAAGCTTTATGGTTGTCAGAGCAGGCTCCACACTACCTGTGGCACCATTACTACGCTAGCAAGTATGCTCTTCTCAGCCCTGCGGAGCAGGCGACTGAATTTGGGCCAACCACACTACCTGGCCTCAGTGACTGGTCTGAGGGAGTGGACATGTGGCCTAAGCCAGGATCCCATTATCATCATCTGGGATTGTCTAACTGAATCCAGGACAGAAGATAATCTTTCCTTTTGTGAGCTGAGATGTTATAAGGATCCAAGC
Source organism: Piliocolobus tephrosceles (assembly GCF_002776525.5). Taxonomy (NCBI): domain Eukaryota; kingdom Metazoa; phylum Chordata; class Mammalia; order Primates; family Cercopithecidae; genus Piliocolobus; species Piliocolobus tephrosceles. The sequence continues at coordinate 63,393,633 of NC_045451.1, read as the reverse complement.
CCAGTGTTGCCTGAGGTTAAGTGCCCTGGCAGGAAAAAGTGGCTTCAGTTATAGGACAATGTGGCTCATCTCCCAGAGGGTGCCTGTGACTTCCTTTCTCCTCCCATCTTCTCCTTTGTTCTCTTGCCTCTTTACCCCCAATTCCTGTCCCCTTTGCATACAGATCAGTTCAGCTTTCTCCAGCCCTACATCCAGACTTAGGCACTGCCTGTCATTCGTGCATCTGAAGACCCTTATGGGGCAATCCTAAACAATGGGCTACCATGGGCGTGGTAGCACATGCCTGTAACCCAGCTACTTGGGAGGCTGAGGCAGGAGAATCTCTTGGACCTGGGAGGCGGAGGTTGCTGTGAGCCGAGATTGAGCCATTGCACTTCAGCCTGGGCAACAAGAGCGAAACTCTGTCTCAAAAAATTATAAAATAAAAAATAAAAACACTGGGCTGCCAACTTCAGGACCCAGTCCTCAACTCCTGCTTCAGGAGGAACAGGGCAAAATGGAGATCTGTCCCCACTCCTCAGCCCCACTCGGATCACAGAGACAGAGCATTTTTATTTCCAAAATCACTTGTTCTCTCTATTACAGTAGTAAATTGTGAGACTATATATTCATGATGAGAAGAAGATAGGCAAAGAATAATATACCATCAACTAAGACTGATAAAAGGAAATAGTGAGATTTTCATTTCAAATGCAAAGTTCAATAAAACAGCATTAAATCAGTCCATGATCTTACACACAAAAACTTAAGATTGTGGCTTTTTTGCATAAAAAGTAGGAAACATTAGTCTAGACTCTTTTGTTCTGAGTTTCAGAAAGTTAACTTGAACAAACCTGAACAAAAATGGAGAGTGAATTGGTTTATGGAACCAACAGTGAGATGAGTAGGGGAGAGCTTTCTCAGGGACAACCGGAACAAGATAATCAAAGTTTTCAAAGTGCTCTTTCCATCCATGAGTTTTGATCCCCTCTACCTGTTTGCTTCACTGTCTCCTCCTTCATGAGGTCTTTTTCCACTATCGGGGCACTTAGCCTTAGGCAACACTGGGCTTGGATCCTCTAACATCACATTTCAGAAGAGGAAAGGGTGTCCTGGATTCAGCTAGAAACTTCCAGGTGAAACCCCGTCTCTGTTAGCTGGGCGTGGTGGCAGGCACCTGTAATCCCAGATACTCGGGAGGCTGAGGCAGGAGAATTGCTTGAACCCTGGAGGCAGATGTTCCTGTGAGCTGAGACTGTGCCACTGCACTCTAGCCTGGGCAACAGAGTGAGACTGTGTCAAAAAAAAAAAAAAAAAAAAAAAAAAAAAAAAAAAGCCAGGCGCGGTGGCTCACGCCTGTAATCCCAACACTTTGGGAGGCTGAGGCGGGCGGATCACCTGAAGTCAGGAATTCGAGACCAGCTTGGCCAACGTGGTGAAACCACGTCTCTACTAAAAATACAAAAAACTTAGCCAGACACGGTGTCGCCCACCTGTAGTCCCAGCTACTCAGGAGGTGGAGGCAGGAGAATTGCTTGAACCCAGGAGGTGGAGGTTGCAGTGAGCCTAGATCGCACCATTGCACTCCAGCCAGGGTGACAGCGTCTCCACAGGGTGACTCTGTATCGAAAAAGAAAAAATTCCAGGTGAGAATATTTTTGCTGAGGCCACATGCCCTCAGACCAGTCATGGAGGCTGGGTAGTGTGCTTTCTCACATGGGTGGGTAGGGCCCACTTGTTAGCATAGTAGTAGTGCCTTAGGCGTGTGGAGCCTGCTCTGGTGGCCAGCCAGGAACTAGCAAGGCCTGGCTCTGGGTGAAGGACAGACCAGATGGAGAATGCCGAAGGCCCCTCAGCGCGTGGTGCTGAAATGGAGCTCTGCTTTCATTTGAAGCCCTTGGAAGATTTTCTTAAGGAAGAAGTTCAGCTTCATTTTCTTCCGTGCTTTGGGAAATCTGCTACTCATCACAATATCTATTAACTTTACCCTCTTCTAAGGGGCATGGTTTGACCCTTAGTAATCCTTTCACTAGTATAAAACTTTTTACATATTCAGTTTTGTTTTATTTGAGACAAAGTCTCGCTCTGTCACCCAGGCTGGAGTGCAGTGGTGCGAACTCAGCTCACTGCAACCTTCGCCCCCTGGGTTCAAGCGATTCTCCTGTCTTAACCTCCCGAGTAGCTGGGATTATAGGCATACACCACCACTCCTGGCCAATTTTTATATTTTTAGTAGAGGTGGGGTTTTTCATCGTGTTGGCCCGGCTGGTCTGGAACTCCTGATCTCAAGTAATCGGCCTGCCCCGGCCTCCCAAAGTGCTAGGCCTTTTACACATTCAGTTTAGTTTTTATTGCCATTCCCCCGTTTAAATTGAGCAACAGGAAGCAGTGGTAGAAGAAGGGAGATTCCTGTCAATAGTCTTAAAGAATGTAAATTACCTTTTTTTCCTTCTGTCAGCACCTCAAAAATACTGTGCTAAGCACAGTAGCAGTGGAACTAAAGGATGGTCCTTGGGGACATTTGATAGCTTTTGAGGGCATTGCTTTTGAAATGACTGAACCCAGTTCTTCAGCATTCTCTGGAGAAGAGATGGCAGGAGAAGCTGTGACATCAGAGATTCCTGCCGGTGTCTGAGTTTTGTTCCTCTCCTTGGTGCTTCTCACAAAGATCCAATCCTAAAGTAATAGCTGAAGGACACTCAATAGAGGGAAGGGTTAAGTAAGATTTCCCATCAGGCAGGAAGTTGGCCAGGCACAGTGGCTCACGCCTGTAATCCCAGCACTTTGGGATGCTAATGTGGGAACTGAGGTGGGAAGATTGCTTGAGGCCAGGAGTTTGAGACCAGCTTGGGCAACACAGTAAGACTCTGTCTCTACAAAAGAAGAAGAAAAACATTAGCCAGACATGGTGGTGCATGCCTGTAGTTCCAGCTACTCAAGAGGCTGAGGCTGGACGATCACCTGAGCCCAGGAGTTTGAGTCTGCAGTGATCTGTGATCATTCCGTTGCACTCCAGCCTGAATGAAAGAGACCCTCTCTCTAAAACAAAACAGAACAAAACAAAGACAAGGAAAAAAGAAGACAGAAAGCCTGGCAGTGTGGAAGAAAGCAGCACAGCACAGAACTGGAAGCAGAAGCAGAATTGTATCTAGAACCCTCCAGGTATGTGATGAATATGTTCATGAATCAAAATCCGTGTTCTTCAACCTACCAACGTTGTTTTGGATTACAGGAGTGTCCTATTGAGGAAACAAGTAGGAAATTATATTCAAAGAAAATTGCCTCAAGCTTCACCTTCAATGAATTTAAAATTATTTTTAAAAAATTGAGTGGAGTGAAATTACAAAGTGACACTTACCTATATTGTTATTCCAAATGGATGTGAATTATATTTTGATTTTTGGGTTTTTAATGTCACATGGTTAATGTAACAGGATAATGGATTACATCTGGATGTCCTGGTGTTTTCAGAAACAAGTTATGTATATGAGGGAGTGAGTAAGGGGAAAAAATTAAGAAAGTCTAAGAGAAGGGAGGTAAACAAATCTTTTCATGAATGGTACAAAGCTAGAAATGAAAACGATACCTCATGTGTACATATAGGACAACATGTATCTTTTTGAGGGAAAGAACCACAAAACCTCTTGAAAGTGTAATTTTTATTTACAGAAAAAAAGAAATTCTTATATTATCGTCAGTCATTAAACAGGATTTATAATCAAAGCCTTGGTTCTGAACAGATTTTCTTTTAAAGATGTTCTTTCTATTTTGAAATCAGATCTTTAAAGCTTTTCTGGTTTAACTCTTCTTAGAAATAATGGGGGAAGTGACACCTTGATAGCCCACTAGGTGAATCAGTACAAGACACAGTTAATGGGAATACTGAGGCGTATCGTTTCCTTTCTAATGATTGATGAGTAAATACACTCTTGAACCACTGTGCTACCTTTACAGAGACATGTAATGAATCTTTAAAGGAAGCTCTTAAACAAAAGACCCTGAAATAAAAACCCTGAAAGAATGAACAGGACAAATTATAGATTGTTTATTGTCATCTTGTAGCATTTTAATTATTTGAAACACTGAGGAATTGACAGCTAGTTTTCCTGAGTTGTCCTAGAGCCTATGAGTTTGGCGAGGGGAACAGAGTGGTTTATTGCTTGGAGAAAGAATAGCAATCCAATCATACTTTGCGTTAGTTGCTTGGTATCTTCTTGAAAAATAGTGTCTAAGTCAAATCACACAAAATATTCTAAATACAATCCACTACAGGTGTTGGGCACATAAGTGTTTATTATATTATTCTCAGTACTTTTTTGAAGTTTAAAAAATTTTGGAGTAAAAGAGGAAAAAATACTGCAAGGGAATTTATTATTTAATATAATTATTTCATTAAGTAAATAATCACTCCTTAATTTATACTGTTTATGAATTAGTGTGTAATCTAGGTTCTTCGAGAAGAAGATACCAACATGAGAATGATTGTGCAGGGATTTCATAGGAGAGTGCCTGTGTAAGAGAAAGTTGAGAGGGAGTGGGGGAAGGCTGGAAGAGCTGCCAGGCCACGCAGGATGCAAGTCTGACCCGAGCCACTTTGGTGTCAGAAAACCTAGACTAATCTTGAGAATAAAGGTTTCATGGAAGAGGTCCGGCACAAAGGCCCCAGACCAGTGGATGAAGTCATCCTGGATCTTCCAGCCATTGCCACTGCCGTCTGACTGCAACTGCTGGAGTGACCTAGGTTAGACAAGCAGAGGACCACCCAGCAATTCTGAGAAATTCTGAGAGTTTCAATAAATCATGGTTGCCTTCAGCCACGTAGTTTTAGGGGGTTGTTATGCATATGAAGGTAATGGATGCACGGAGTCAGGGTGAGATGGACAAGTGTTTTCTTCTGTTGTGAGCAGACATTTTCCTAATGCCCCTGTCACTGAGGGTGTTGCCTTTTTGAGATTTCTGGCTTGATGTGAAGACCTCAGTTTCAACATCTTGCCTTGTCTAAGCCCAAGGTCTTAGTTTCTGCCTCATTATGGTCATTAAAACTCATGACTTTGGGCCAGACCGGTGGCTCACGCCTGTAATCTCAGCACTTTGGGGGGCCGAGGTGAGCCGTCACCTGAGGTCAGGAGTTCGAGACCAGCCTGACCAACATGGTGAAACCCAGTTTCTTTCTTTTTTTTTTTTTTAAAAAAATTTATTTATTTGTTATTATTATACTTTAAGTTCTAGGGTAGCATGTGCACAACATGCAGGTTTGTTACATATGTATACACGTGTCATGTTGGTGTGCTGCACCCATTAACTCGTCATTTACATTAGATATATCTCCTGATGCTATCCCTCCCCCATGTCCCCCAATCACACAACAGGCCCCGGTGTGTGATGTTCCCCTTCCTGTGTCCAAGTGATCTCATTGTTCAGTTGCCACCTATGAGTGAGAACATGTGGTGTTTGGTTTTCTGTTCTTGCGATAGTTTGCTAAGAATGATGGTTTCCAGCTGCATCCATGTCCCTACAAAGGACACAAGTTCATCCTTTTTTATGGCTGCATAGTGTTCCATGGTGTATATGTGCCACATTTTCTTAATCCAGTCTGTCACTGATGGACGTTTGGGTTGATTCCAAGTCTTTGCTATTGTGAATAGTGCTGCAATAAACACACGTGTGCATGTGTCTTTATAGCAGCATGATTTATAATCCTTTGGGTATATCCCCAGTAATGGGATGGCTGGGTCAAATGGTATTTCTAGTTCTAGATCCTTGAAGAATCACCACACTATTTTCCACAATGGTTGAACTAGTTTACAGTCCCACCAACAGTGTAAAAGTGTAAAAGTGTTCCTATTTCTCCACATCCTCTCCAGCACCTGTTGGTGAAACCCAGTTTCTACTAAAAATACAAAAAAATTAGCTGGCCGTGGTGGTGTGTGCCTGTAACCCCAGCTACTTGGGAGGCTGAGGCAGGAGAATCAGTTGAATCCCAGAGGCATAGGTTGCAATAAGCCAAGATCGCACCATTGTACTTCAGCCTAGACAACAAGAGCGAAACTCTGTCTCACAAAAGCCAAAACAACCTTATGACCTTAATTTATTGAAACAGATACTCACAACTCTACTTCATGGTGGCTTAAAGTTGAGTGCCCCTGAGCTGCTTTTATTTCTTTTCTTAGCCTTGGAAGATTATTTTCCTTACCTTCTTACTCTCTAGGAATGCATTTAAGTGGGTGTGATTATATTGAAGTTAACATTCGTCGGAGACTTTCAGGTTGTCTGGTCTGCTACGTTGTTAGATTTGGAGTCTCCATCTAGAACTTTTGAGTCTGTCTTAGAGATAGTCTTTTCTTTTTCTTTCCTCACAAGTCACTTCACTGCCCTGTCAGGGGTTGTGGGAGGAGTCGGTTGTAGTAGTGAGCACCACTGCTTTGTTCTAGCTTTTAATGTACTAGAACTCTATAGGCAATGCATATTTGGAAATGATTCTATATGGCAAGTATGCTTATAAATGAATGAAACTGTATGTTAGAAAGAATAGCAGCCAATATTGCTTAGTAAGTGTGATCCTAAAATGTGGCATGTAAACAATTTCAAAATTCACTAGAGGCTAGAACACGTTCTTTAAGTGAATCTCACATGAACACTTTTGTAAAATAACTAAGATTTTCCTAATTCATGGATTTTTATAGGGTATATATCTCTATGTTTTTAATGCTGACATACATTAGTGGACCTGAAATTGTTCAACCACAAACGTGAAAGGTGAGAGGGGGAGTTGACAGAGGAGGAAATCCTGAATGATTTTTATTTGGAATAATGAGAAAGGTCTTTGAAGTAGCATTTAGCCAAGACATTGTTTCCTCCTTGCTGGGGGTGGAAGGTGTGGTGGTCCTTAAGATAAACTGCAATGAGAGCTGAGGAAGAAATAAACAGCATGTTGTTACAGGCAGTTGAAAAAAGGCTATGACGGTGGAAAAGTTTATAAATCTGAACTGTGGGCAATTTTAGACAAGAGAAAATTCATCTGTTTTGAGAAAGGAAGTGACTAGTATGGCTAAAATATAGTTATGTGTAGTTATAAAAGAGGATTAGTAAATAATATACATTGGACAATAAAAGAAAAAAGGATCTGTACGGAACCAGAATAGGCATCAGCGCCTTCACAGGGACAAGTTGGTGGCAACACCAGGATGCCTCTGTAGTTATATTTGTGCTGTGAGGTCTGTGTCTGTTGCGTATGACCTTCTCTCTATTCCTAGGTTCTTTGTTATACACTTCATTAGGTGTGTTCAGTCACTCTCAACATTGTTTTTAGTTGTATTCTTAAGGATTGAAGCCAACCAACCAATTAACCAACCAACAAATGGTCAGATGAATATGCCCAAGCCTCCTGATATGATTCAGGAGAGAAACCTGAATTGGGTCAATTCATCTAAGGTTGGCAGCGCAGGTACACAGCCTCCTTCAGGGTGGATTCTGCATTAGGTCTCTTTCTAGCTGGGTATGCCATGGTATTTTTGCTTGGATCAGCAACGTAAGAGTATTTCTGTAACAAGGACAATATACTGGAATGGGACACAAAGCCCCTTTAACTGCTGACAGGGCTCTGCTTCAGGCAGCACACAGTTCTGTCTAAAATCTCTGGAGAGCCACCACTTGAACACCTGGTGGGAAGAGAGGCAGGTTTGTTGGAAGCAATCACACCCTTGACACAGATAAGAAGATATGATCCTCGGTGTGATTATCCCAGCCTGAAATCTATTGAAACCGTCTCCCTCATTTTCTCTGCAGTAAGTTTTTATTTTCTATTTGGTCTCCTTTGTTATCCTCCTGGACAAACATCGAACAAGGTATGGAAAAGAGGACCTTTTTTTAATAGGAAAGAAGCGCTAAAAAAAAAAAAAAAAAAAAAAGGCAGCTTCATAGTCTCTGTTTTTCCTGGTAATTTACCAGCAATGAAAACCCCAGCAGTGGCTATGATGCCTCCTTTCTGAGCGATGAGATCTTCCTGATCACAAACTGCCCAGAAGTCACAGGTGATGCTTTCTTCCCTCCCTAGAAAGGAATGGTTATGGTGAAGTTGCTTCCTGGTGGAAGAAGTGAATACTCTAGGATGTGAAGCACGTATTGATAGAAGTTAGAGGATTGCGTTTAGTAGTGTAACAGTTATTACATGTAACTCTCGTCATTTAAAGATGGATCCTGATTGGTTTTACTCCTTTTCAATATTTAGCTGCCTCAAACTATAACTGCTTTCTATTTTAAGATCAAAATAAGCAAGAAAAACTTGTGGTTAGTAAATAACAGACTAGGTAAATCCTAAAGGATTTGATTTCATACCATCAAAGAGAGACATTTGCTAACAGGCAAAACATATTTCAGTCCACATTTGCGTCAATGGCATAAAAGAGACAAGATTCCTGCCCTTTTGTGTTTTACATATCTGTAATTAAAACTTTCCTTAATATGTCCTTTGAGTGTTTATATACATGTATGCATTCATATAATTGAAGCCTGGTGAAACCTAAAAATTTATGTGAAAATCAAGTGTTTTTTAATTTACCATTTAATGCCTGTTGCCAGCTACTGAGGATCTCTTCTTGAAAAAATAGAAAGTGGAAATGACATAAGAGTCTATTTGATGACCAAAGATAAAATGATTATTATATGGTTTAAATGGTTTCTTGAGTTAAAAGCAATTAAATCTTTGGCCTTGTAATACTGCATGTTGGTTGACTAGTTCTCATTCCCACACCAGCTGGCTGGCAGACCTAGATTCTTCAGTATTTTCCACATAAAGTCTGGAATGCACATTGTCCTAGTTGGTTTCTGATGCTATAACAAAATACCTTAGAGTGGGTAATTTGTAAACAATAGGAATCCATTGCTTATGGTTCTGGAGACTGGGTAGTCCAAGACCAAGGATCCAGCAAGTTCAGTGTCTGGTGAGGGTCAGTTCCTCATTGATGGTGCCTTGTTTCTGTGTCCTCACAAAGCAGAAGAGGAACAAGGAGACAAGCAGGCTCCCTCAAGCCCTTTTATAAGGCACAAATCCCATTCATGAGGGTGGAGTCTTCATGCCTAATTACCTCTTAAAGTCTCCACCGTGTAATACTATTGCATTAGAAATCAAGTTTCAATATGAATTTTGGAGGGGACACAAACCATAGCAGACACTTACTGTTCTGTGTGTCAAAACTCTTCCCTTTTTAAGTAGACCACCACCTCCACTGTCAGGCCATGGAAGCTGTCATCATTTTGGCCACAGTGATTGGTCTGGGGTGGACTCTTGACCCATGCTGGGCCCGCCACAGGATCCCCTCTGGCCTCAGTGGGTGGTGGAGCTGTAAGACCTGGGGTTGTGGGGGACTGTGTTCCCTGCCACAGTGAGGTATTGAGGTCAGCATCCAGAGACGAGCAGAGATGAGAAATGGAGAGTGAGTGGGTTCCTGCTCCTGGTTCCACACCCGTTTCTAGCTTTTCAGAGATGGGCTTAAGAGTATATCTCCACTCTTTTTTCTAAACTAGTTAGAATCAGGGTTTTTTGTTTTTCTTTTTTTCCACATGCAAACTAAAGAGTCTATAAAGGAAGAAAATTCAGCCACATGCAACATTTCATGAATTTTGGTAGACTTTGTTTTTTTGGAGGGGGAGATTACCTTCAGCATTTCACTCAAAATATCTCCCTCCAGGCTTTTGTTACTCACCCAAGTTTCTCCTTCCCTATGAGCCCAGTGTCTTCCTCCAAATGCACTCCATACCCCTCCGCCATTAGAATTGGGCAATCTGCATTTCTTCTCTTCCACTGATTGAAGCAAAACTTTTCTTTCTTTTAAAAAACATATTTTCCCTCTTACTTAAGAAACCAAAGCCCAACCAATGTGTTGCTATTGCAAATGTGGCTTTATTAAGATGTTCTTCCTACAAAGGAATTTTTGTATTGACTGCTAAGAGAATACAAATTATTCCATATTATAACACCTGTGATTTTTTTGATCATTGTCCTCACTAGCTAAGCAGCCTAATGTCATTTTCAAGGCACTTTAACAGTACATTTTATTTGGAATAGCCAGTCTTTCTCTCTTTCTTTTTCCACCCAATTTTCCATGCAAAACCTAGACACACCTCTCATTGATTCTGCCATTACATCCCACGCTGACTAATATAATCTAAATCTTCTTTTTTTTCATTGAAGATCTTCAAATTCTACCACTTCCACATATTTTATGATTTACTTGAATGAAATGTTTGAAGTGACTTGTGATTTTGCTCAAAATAAATGCACATGCCATATTTAGGAATTACTCTCTCACTCCCACCTTTCCCACTTCCCCAACTGTTCTTGCTGTTGAAATAGAGGTGTGTCTGAGAGGGCAGAAGATTCGAAAGGAAGAAATGACAATTTTCTTAAATTATTTCTAATGTTACCGAGAAGGGGAATTCTGGAGGAAGATGACTATTATAGCTCCATCCTGGGGTGCAATTCTCCCTCTGAAATCTAAATAAGAACACTTGACAATGTGGGGATAGGGCTTAAGGAGGCTTTGTTTTTTTTGTGCTTGCAGCAAATGCGACATTGATATTTTCTCAATTACCCTGACTGTGCTGGATCAAAAATGGCCATCAATTCTTTTCAGCCTCTCTCATGAAAAGCTGGTATGCCTTTCTCCTCCCTTCACATCTGGGCTGCTGGCTTTGTAAATTGCTTTGACCAGTAAAATGTAGTGGAAGTGATGTATGACTTCTCAGCAAGGTCTTAAGAGGTCTTGCAGTTTTTGCTCATTCCTTCCTGGAGTGTTTCTCCACCATACTACAAATTGAGCAGTCCTGCCAGATCAGTTGTGTGGAAGACATTAGTGTTTTCATACTTAACTGAGACCTATCAACTGTGTGCTTTTCTCTAACCATATTCAGATGTTTGGGTACAGATGTGAAGTAGGTACAAAGTCGAATTCAATTACGATTGGGGCTTAGAGTGTGAAGGAGTTCGGGAGGGTCAAGATAACTGATCATGTGTGGAAGGGAGTGGTTACAATGATGGCTCCTGGAAGGAATATAAGCCCATTAAGGGGGCAAGTGAAGAAGACATGAGGAGGGTAAGGATTTAGGAAAAGGGGCAACATAAATGGATTGAATACAACCTTGTGAGAAAAGCTGCCAGTGGTGTTACTTGTTTAGCATCTGATGCTAGTACACATTGTGATCGTAGGAAAACTACTTACATTTATTGATTTGTACAATCAGGGAGTTGTACTAGAATAAACTCTAAGATTTCTTTGCGGCTCTAATGATTTATCATTCTATGAGTCCATGTAAAAGTAGCCTATGACATAGACACTAATGAGGAATGATTCAGTTTTGCCAAAAAAAAAAAAATACTGGCAAACCGCCGCTAAGGTCTCTCATAAAACTTAAGGTTAATTAGCCGCTAATTATTTCTCTCACTTGTTTGTTGCATTCTTTTTGGATGGCTGCTGCACAAATAAGTACTTTTGGAATAAGCATTTAGAGATTTAATGAGATGTATCTGGAATCACTGGAAAGATGGGCTAAAGGACAGAACAACACAGTGGGAGGAAGGAGTGCTGGGTTTCTGCCCTACCTCTAACTCTGTTCTGTTTTGTTGCATAAGTCATGCTTACTGCTTTCACTATGATTTATTAAAAGCTCTGAGAGACTTTGTAATTTTTGCTTCACATGAATATTTGAGTAAATCAGAGCTGGATACAGAAGCCCTGGAATAGAAGGGGTATGATTGTATTATTTCACTTGTTCATCAGTAACTAGACTAGATAATGCAGCCAGGATGGCATTTTGGGAAAGATGTGAAAGCAAATAAGACTTTTTAGCATCCTAGTCAAAGGGTTTTCATTTTAATTGAAAAGAAGCTTCTAATACTCATGCCATTGCTCGTGCTGGCAATTGCAGCCACCACTATACCTGACTTTTGCAATTTCTTCAAACTTGTCTCCCTGCGTTCTTTGGTTCTTGCTTCAGTTTATTCACCACCTAGCAGCTAGAGGTGACCTTTTATAAAGTAAGTCAGGTTGTTTTACTTCCTTTCTTTGAGCCTTCCATTGACTTTCTATTAGGTTGAGCATGAAGTCCAGACTCCTCATTTTTGCCTTCAAACTCTTGCAGGAAATGACCTGCCCTGAACCAATTTCCACTTCATTCACCATGTTCCAGACACACTGATCTACTCTCCCCAAAACATGGAGAATTCTTCCGTATCTCAGGACTTGGTACCAGTGGGTCTCTCTACTTGGAAAGCTCTTTCAGATCTCTGCAGGGCTCTCTGATCACTATAAACACTTGCCTTTTTTGTTTGTCTTTTGGTTTTCTGTCTCTCTTTGAACTAGACAGAAATATGTGATATGCCCTTGTCTATTCCACTGGCTGGTGTAGCCCCTGTGCCTAGGAGAGCATCTAGTAGGTACACAGCACAATTTTTAATGGCAAAGAGAGGGAGCACATAAGTAGGTAGGTGGAGTAGAAGGTAGTTTGTCTAGAGTCGGTTGAGGGGGCTTGAGCCTGGGCTACTCGATTCTAAAATACTGGCTATTTCTAAGAAACTTTTATTTTAGTTTCGGGGTACATGTGAAGGTTTGTTTCATAGGTAAACTCATGTCATGGAGGTTTGTTGTACAGATTATTTCATCACTCAGGAATTAAACCGAGTACCCAATAGTTATCTTTTCTGCTCCTCTCCCTCCTCCCACCTTCTATCTTCAAGTAAACCCCAGTGTCGGCTGTTTCCTTCTTTGTGTTCGTAAGTTCTCAGCATTTAGCTCCCACCTATAAGTGAGATCATGTGATATTTGGTTTTCTGTTCCTGAATTATTTTTCTGAGGATAATAGCCTTTAGCTCCATCCATGTTCCTGCAAAAAACATGATCTCAGTTTTTCTATGGTTGCATGGTATTCCATGGTGTATATGTACCACATTTTCTTTATCCAATCTGTCATCGATGGGCATTTAGATTGATTCCATGTCGTTGCTGTTGTGAATAGTGCTGCAATGAACATTTGTGTGCATGTGTCTTTGTGGTAGAATGATTTATATTCCTTTGGGTATATACCCATTAATGGGATTGCTGGGACGGATGGTAGTTCTGCTTTTAGCTCTTTGAGGAATCACCACACTGCTTTCCACAATACTGACCATATTATCTGTTCCATGACTATTAAAGCTTTACTTCTTACATCTTGAAAAATCTGTAGCCTTCAAGATTCCCTGCTTAAAATGCAAATAAACTTGTGAGTTTATTTATAAAGCTTATACCAACTAACGTTTTGGTTCCTAGTGACCACCTAGGAATCAATAGGATACAGGATGTGTAAGTGGCAAAGCCATGAGCAGGGAAGTAAACAGAGCCAAAGGGCAAAGGGGCTACTAGGAAGAAAAATGTCAGAAAAGGGACAAAGTGAAAAAGTGGTGGGGGGAGAGAATGATACCAGCATTTTGTCTAGAGTGGGAACATTTTTGTGTCCAAGTCTATAAGACAGTGGTACTGTTGACAACTGGTAATGTATGTTTCCAAGTATCAGAAAGTTTTTGGTTTTTAAACTGATTCTCTCTCTCTCTTTTTTTTTTTTTTTGCATAATAAAGTATCAAGAAATTTAAAGCAGATCCTTGATAGATTTTCTTGGTTACAGATAAACTGGGGAAGGGAAAGCTGTGTCTGCTAACAAACAAGGAGAACCCACCATTATTACATAAGACAATGTAAGTTGCTCAGCATGAGCGCTTCAAAGAAAGATTTGGTATCCTATAAAGTTGCAGTTTCTATGGTGACAATGTATTTTTAATGACACCATTAAATGGTAGTATGACTAGTTGTAACTAAGGAGTACTGACTAGGCACAGCTGTGCTGTTTGAAGTTTATGTGTATATTTTCCAGGATGGTTTTAAATGACTTCAAAAATAAAAGTGTTGTATAACAGAACATCACTTTGGTATATAATGTATTTACATTTTACAAATAGAAAAGGCCTTGGAGAATGTGAATTCTCATTTCACCGCATGCATGCACACATGAACATGAGTTAAACACATATGTGTGCACATGTTATAGACGAAGATATGGAGACAAAGATTAAGTATTTTTTCCAGCTTATCTAGCTAGTGACAGAATTAGGCTAAGAGCTCAGCTTTTCCCACCTCGAAAGCAGTTTCCGTCTACCATTGCATACTGCTTCTTCCCCACACAATATGGCACACAGCCACTCCATGTTCTTTTCATACATCACAATTAGTAAGAAGTTGCAGGCCGGGCATGGTGGCTCACGCCTGTAATCACAGCACGTTGGGAGGCCGAGGAGGGCGGATCACAAGGTCAGGAGTTAGAGACCAGCCTGGCCAACATGGTGAAACCCTGTCTCTACTAAAGATACAAAAAATTAGCTGGGTGTGGTGGCAGGTGCCTGTAATCCCAGCTACTCGGGAAGCCGAGGCAGGAGAATCGCTTGAATCCGGGAGGCAGAGGTTGCAGTGAGCTGAGGTCGTGCCATTGCACTCCAGACTGGGTGACAGGGTAAGATTCTGTCTCAAAAAACAAACAAACAAAAAAAGAAGTAGCAATGAGTTTGTATCACCCTGTGGGGTTGCGAGGTGATTAGGACCCAGTTGAAATAGTGATGAATTAGTAACATAATTGATAGAGTCTATAGATGGATTTCAAGAGCTTTAAAAATTGTTCACAGGTGTGTATATGCATATATTTTTCTAATGAGGGGCTTTACCAATTCTTAAGGAATTTGTGACCTCTTTCCAAATAAGTGACAAATTATGGCTCTTGCCCCATTTATGATGTCAAAATACCATAAACAAAAAGGAAAAGTAAATAGTACATTGAGAAAAACATTTATGATAAGATAAAAGATTAATATTCTTAATTTATGAAGAACATATACACATCCAGAAAAATATCAAGACCCAGCTGAAATTAGAGTAAAGGAAATAAATGGAAAATATACCTAACAGGAGGTAAAAATGGTTAATATAAATGAAAATATTCTTCCTCATTAGTTATTAGTGAAAAGAAAATTAAAAAAATAAAAATTAACCTTTTTGACCTATTGAAATAGCACAGATTGAAGACAACCATGATAGTATTCTATATGGTGAAGAGACGGTGAGATAACCGGATTTGTATACTGTTGGCTGTTACTGGGAGCACAGTTTGGGGTGAACTTTTTGGGAATTAAATTAATAATTTGGACTAAGAGCCTTAAAAATGTTCATAACTGGGTATGGTGGCTCACGCCTGTTATCCCAGCACTTTGGGAGGCTGAGGCAGGCAGATCACGAGGTCAGGAGTTCCAGACCAGCCTGGCCAACATGGTGAAACCTCGACTCTACTAAAAATACAAAAATTAGCCAGGCATAGTGGCGCATGCCTATAATCCCAGGTACTCAAGAAGCTGAGGCAGGATAATTGTTTGAACCCAGGAGGCAGAGGTTGCAGTGAGCTGAGATCATGCCACTGCACTCCAGCCTGGGTGACAGAGAGAGACTCCAAGGCTCTGTCTCAAAAAAAATAAAAATAAAAAGTTCATAACCAGTAATTCAAATTCCAAGGAAACGCTTTCATTCTAAGGCAATAATCAGAGGTGCTCACTAAGATTTATCTGTAGAAGTGTTTCTTTTAGTGTTATATAAAATAGTAAAAAATGTGGAAAAACACAGATGTCTAACATAGGGAAAAGGTTAAATAAAATATTGCATTTCTGTGAATCCAGTAAATTGTCTTGATAATTTTGTTAATGATATGGAAACCTCTTGTGATATAAGATGATATTTAAAACTACTCAGACTTCTAAAATGCTTGTAGATTATTACTCTGATTAGATAACCTAATTAAAAAATACTTGAAGAAAATATACTAAAATGTTAATAATGGTTATCTCCAGGGCCAGGGTGTTCTTAATTATTATTTTTTTTCTTTTTGTACTTTTGTATATTTTCTCAGATTTCTATAGTGAATTTTTATGTTTTCAGAAGTGAAATAAAATTTATGTAAAAAATTTGCTGAACATATTTTTCATGTTACCTCAGTTGTTCTGATATTACAAAAATCTGTTGTCCTAAAGAATGGTAGAAATTAGAAACACATCTTTTTTTGGGGGAAAAGAACCCCAGCTCACTAAAATGCAATAAAATTTGACCTTTTTTTTTCATTTAAAAAATATCTGTGTATCCGGGCGCAGTGGATCACGCCTGTAATCCTAGCACTTTGGAAGGGTGAGGCAGGTGAAAGACTTGAGTCCAGGAGTTCGAGACCAGCCTAGGCAACATTTCTATTACAAATAATAAAATAAAGTAAAATAAAAATCTATGTAACCTATTTGGACCAGATGCTGAGGAAACACACACGAATAAGATGTTGCTGACACCCACAGTTTATGTTCTACTGGGAAAGATAGGCATTTAATAAGGTTAATAACGCAGCTCATTTGTACTTTGTCATGTGGCAACATGAAGAAAAGAGTGATGAGGGATTCCTGAGGAAATAGAGAGATGGGGTGATATTTGATTCAAATCTTGAATGATGGGTAGGAGGTCATGAGGTGAGCAAAAATGAAACGATTTGCCCCATAAAGGGAAGACGATGTGTTAATCATGGGGACGTAAAAGGGGAGTACTGTTTTGAGAACAGGCCTTTTAATTTGGCCAGAAAGATGGAGAAAGGCCAGCTGTTGCAAGCTGTTTGTTTGTCAGATGTCTGAACCATGCCTTGTAAGCAAAAAGGGGTTATGAAAGTCACTGAGCCATACAAGTAAATCAGCTTTGATTAGATAATGAATACGTAAAGGAATCATCTTTGCCTGCAACAACAGAAATAATGATTCAAGAATCATCCATTCAATAATTATTTAGATCTTTTTATTGAAACAATACTCAATATGGTAGAGCTTTAAAAAAAATCTAAAGGTTCCACCAAGGTGCTGCTTTGCAGTGATTATCTCACAGAGGATATCTGAAATCAGAGATGCATTGGTTGGGCATAAAATGGTATTAATGTGGCCAAAACCACAGTGTCCTTGTAAATTCAGTTGACAGACAAAAAATTTTGTTTTGTGGCTGCCAGCTCCGTGAAGCAGTTTGCAATGGCATCTGCTATTTATAAAGGCTGTTTATTTGTTGGAAGAGTGTGGCTGCATCCATATCAAATCTTAACTCTAAATTAAAATTGAGCAAAGTGCAGGTTCTCTCTATGTGCTTCACTTCAGTGTCCTGGTGAAGCTCTGTGGTGATCTTTATAATAAAAAGGTTATCTAATGGTCTAAGAACACTCTGGTTGTCTTGCTTGGCCCAGGTATTATTCCTGAGCTTGCTATTAAATTGGTGCAAATGTGATTGTGGTTTTTGCCGTTACTTGCAATGGCAAAACCCATTACTTTTAATGGCAAAAACCTCAATTATTTTTGCACCAACCTAATATAATCACGAATTACAACATGGATGTATTTACCCCTCACATTTTTCAAGCGCCAGTATTTTTTAGAAGGATCACTTTTTTCAGGACTACTATTGCAGTGTTTCTGAATTGTGATGCTCTCCCACTTCCCAGTTGTAATAGTAGATAAATAATAGTAGTAATAGAGATAAATAACCAACTCCCAAATTAACTTACCCCTACACCCACATTCTTGGTTATCTTTATTTTTCATTTTTATTTATTTGTTTTTTTTGAGATGGAGTCTCGCTCTGTCACCCAGGCTGGAGTGCAGTGGCGCAATCTCGGCTCACTGCAAGCTCCACCTCCTGGGTTCAAGCTATTCTCCTGCATCAGCCTCCAGGGTAGCTGGGACTACAGGTGCCCGCCACCACGCCCGGCTAATTTTTTGTGTTTTTAATAGAGATGGGGTTTCATCGTGTTAGCCAGGATCGTCTCGATCTCCTGACCTCGTGATCCGCCCTCCTCGGCCTCCCAAAGTGCTGGGATTACAGGCGTGAGCCACTGCGCCCAGCCCATTCTTGATTATCTTTTAAAAAGCATCTACCAGTTTAATTTGTATTTAAGATATGTAGCTTAGTTCTTGAATAATAGTGGTGATTACGTAAAAGTGTTATTTAAGCATTTCCTGAGATTTATCTTTCTCTCCTCTGCTGAGTGGTGGGAGGGAAGCTGCATGCTTATTCGTCACAATCCTTTCTGAGTTTTTTTTTTGCTTGTCTTATTACATTGCCTAGGAATAACATTATTATAATGAGTAGAACCTGTGATAATAGTCTTTTGTCTTTTTTCTGCATTTAATGCAAATGCTCATCTTTACTATTAAGTGTACTAAGAGCTGAAGTTATCAGGTTAATATACTTCATCGGGTTAAGAAAGTTTGTGTCTATTTCTATTTTGTTAAACTGCAAAAAAAATCATAAATTAAAATTAACTTTTCCTCTGGATTTATCACATTTATTTAAATAAAAAAAAAAAGATGACGATGTTGTTTAGTGAAAGAGGATTAGATTGTGATGCGGAAGACATAGTTCAATTTCAGCTTCAAAGTTTACTTACTATATGATCTGTGACGGTTTTATGTCAACTTGACTGGGCAAGGGATGCCCAAATAGCCAGTAAAACATTATTTCTGAGTATGTCTGTGAGGTTGCTTCCAGAAGAGATTATATTTGAAGTGATAGACTGAGTAAAGATCTTTCCTCACCAATATGGGAGGGCATCATTCAATCCATTGAGGGCTCAAATAGAATAAAGGGTGAGGAAAAGTGAATTCACTCCTTCTCTTCTTTAGCTGAGACATCCATCTTCTCCTGCCCTTGGACAGCAGATCTCCTGGTTCTTGAGCCTTCAGACTCTGGGACTTACACCAGTGCCAGCTTCCCACTCCCGGCCCTGGTTCTTGGGTCTTCTGACTTGGACTGAATTATATCATGGACTTTCCTGATTCTTCAGCTTGCAGATGGCATATTGTGAGACTTCGCAACCTCCATAGTTACATAAACCAATTCCCATCATAAATATCCTTTTCTCTATCTCTATAAATCCTACTGGTTCTGTTTCTCTGAAGAACTCTAAATAATGTACACCTAAGCCAAGAGCTGCTTAATTTCACTACAGTTTTTTTCCTATATTCTTTATTTGTTGGTCGTATGTTATCCCAAGTTGAATCTGTGAAACCTGCTTGATAAACAGACTTTTTAGAGCGATCTCGAAATAGAGAAAACCTTCAGGAGAGGATTTAAAACATAGTAATTTCTGGAAAATAAGATAGGAAGATTGCTAGAAAGATAAGGAGGCATGAAACTCGGAATCCATGAGAGTTAGAGAAGTGAAAGAAAATCCAGGGCCTAAGAGATCATTTCTCCATTGAAAGAAAGCAGTGGGGGATTATCTAAAATAATCATAATCATAATAAAAGGATACATGTCAGGTAGGAAAGAGCTTTAAAATAGCTGATGCAGAAGGCTGTGGGAAACAAGGAGACATAAAGAACTAATGCAATGAAGTCACCGATGGGGAAGATTTTTTTTTTTTTTTTTTTTTTTTTGTAGAAAATAGCCCAGGATGAATCACAAGCTATAGACTAAACTCGGCTTATTTACTTGGAGTCTGAGAAAACAGCATAGGACTATTTAGTGAAAAGCACTCTTGGAAAATTACATGTAGATACCACTTCGTTTGATAAACTATACTCTGCTTTTGTTCTGAGACTTTCAACATTAGAGCAGGAATGTTTGTTTAGAGATTTAAAAATATTTTAATAGACAATGCTTTAGAGCAATTCTAGGTTTATAGAAAAATTGCACAGAAATTACAGGGCATTCCCAAATAATCCCCCTTCTCTCACAAGCAGATTCCCCTATTATTAAAATCTCGAGCCGGGTGCGGTGGCTCATGCCTGTAATCCCAGCACTTTGGGGGGCTGAGGCAGGCGGATCACTTGAGGTCAGGAGTTTGAGACCAGCCTGGCCAACATGGTGAAATCCAATCTCTACTGAAAAGACAAACAATTCGCCAGGCGTGGTGGTGCACACCTACAGTCTCAGCTACTTGGGAGGCTGAGACAGGAGAATGGCTTGAACCCGGGAGGTGAAGGTTGCAGTGAGCCAAGATTGTGCCACTGTACTCTAGCCTGGGCAACAGAGTGAGACTTTGTCAAAACAAAAACAAAAACAAAAAACAACAAACAAACAAACAAAAACTTGCATTAGTGTGGTACATTTGTTATAATTAGTGAACCAATACAAATGGATTATTATTAACTAAAGTACACAATTTTAGGGCTCCCTCTTTTGTTGTATAGTTCTATGAATTTTGACAAATGCATGTCTCCACCATTACAGTATCATACAGAATACTTTCACTGTCCTCAGAATCCTGTTTACCCCCTCTTTTCCTCAACCTGTGGCAACCACGATCTTTTTGCTTTTTCTCTTCCTAGTCTAATACGCCATATAGTTGGAATCATACAGTACGTAACCTTTTCAGATAGGCTTCTTTTACTTAGTAATACGCATTTAAGGTTCCTCGACATCTTTCATGACCTGGTAACTCATTTCTTGTTAGTGTTGACTAATATTCCATTGTCTGTATGTACCACAGTCTATTCATTCACCTACTGAAGGACATCTTAGTTGTTTCCAAGTTTTGACAATTAGGTGCTATAAACATCTGTGTAGCGGATTGTGTGTATCAGTTGGGTAAATATTAAGATGTGCGATTGCTGGATATGTTGTAAAAATTTGTTTAGTTTTTCAAGAAACTGCCAAATCATCTTTCAAAGTGACTCCACCATTTTGCATTCCTACCAACAGTGGAAGTTCCTATCGCTCCACATCCTCATCTGCATTTGGTGGTGTCTGTTTTGGATTTTAGCCATTCTAGAGATGTGTAGTGCCATCTTACTGTTATTGTAATTTGCAATTCCCTGCATATGATGTTGAGCATCTTTTAATTTTCTTATTTGACATCTGTATATCTCTGGTAAGGCACCTGTTCAGTGATTTTGCCCATTTTAAAACTGAGCAGGCTGGGTGCGGTGGCTCACGCCTGTAATCCCAGCACTTTGGGAGGGCGAGGAGGGTGGATCACGAGGTCAGGAGATCGAGACGATACTGGCTAACACGGTGAAACCCCATCTCTGCTAAAAATACAAAAAATTAGCCAGGCGTGGTGTAGTCCCACCTACTCAGGAGGCTGAGACAGGAGAATGGCGTGAAACCGGGAGGCGGAGCTTGCAGTGAGCCGAGATCACGCCACTGCACTCCAGCCTGGGCCATGAGCAAGACTCCATCAAAAAAAAAAAAAAAAAAAAAAAAAAAACCTGAGCACAGATCAGAACAAGGATCTCTGAGGGAGAAAAAAAGAAGTAAAATTGATCCACTATTTTTGTTTTAACAGTTGTTTGCATATTTTGAACCAAGACCTTTATTAGTTATGCGTTTTGCAAAGATTTTCTCCCAGTCAGTAAGTTAGTTGTCTTTTTACTCTCTCAAGAGTGGATTAGAAGTTTTTAATTTCAATGAAGTCTAACTTATAAATTTATTTTTCATTGATTGTGCTTTTGTTGTTGTATTTAAAAACTCACTTTAGCTCACCCTGCTTCGCTCTTGTTTTCTTCTAGAAGTTTTAAAGTTTTGTGTCTTTCATTTAGATCTTATACATGTGTTTATATCTTTGAAGGGAATTATACAGCTAAAGAAAAACATGAGATGGATGATTGTGAAGATCTGTTTGTTTTGTAGGTAATAATAATAGCAAATGACAATAGCAACACAACACACATTCGTTGTGTGCATGGTGATGTGCTGGGTACTGCAAGAAACAGATATCAAAGGTTATGTCTTTTTTTTCCTTTGAGACGGAGTCTTGCTCTGTTGCCCAGGCTGGAGTGCAGTGGTGCAATCTCGGCTCACTGCAAGCTCCGCCTCCTGGGTTCAAGTGATTCTCCTGCCTCAGCCTCCAGAGTAGTTGGGACTACAGGCGCCTACCACCACATCCGGCTAATTTTTTGTATTTTTAGTAGAGATAGGGTTTCACCGTGTTAGCTAGGATGGTCTCGATCTCCTGACCTTGTCATCTGCCAGCCTTGGCCTCCCAAAGTGCTGGGATTACAGGAGTGAGCCACTGCACCTGGTCGAAGGTCATGTCTTTATTTTAGTTTTTACTTTTGTGGAAGCCCTTATTTCCAAACAACATGATCAAACTAATAGATTTTAGCAGAAAAATGATTAAGTGACTAACAAAATCACCAGGAGGACTGGAGAAGTTGACTTGGGTTCTGTGCCACAGAACTGGTTCGGCAAAGACACCAAGACACCTCTGCCTACCAAGCCCCTCCAGCCGTGCACTTGACTTCCCACATCCATGACTCAGGAAGGTGGATACAGCATTACCTCCTCTGCTCTTGCAGCTTCAGGAACTCGGTCTTGCTGCAAACCTCACCTGTCTCCTTTCCAATCTCTTCTTTGCATCATTAGTGACCATTTCAAAGCCCAAAATGGGTTCACTGGGTTGATGATGGAGTTGTCTGTCAGTGTACTCAGAAGTGTAGCACAAATAGTGGTAGCAGCATCAGAATCAGTTGAAGGTTCAATTGCAAATCATGCAAGTGGATCCACTGTATTCTACTCAGTCAGTATGTAGGTTTGGGAAGGTTTGGGAAGCCCACAAATGTGCTATACTATACACACGAAAGCTTGCAAAGCAATTGTTTAGGGTAAGATAGTCATCTTGCAAAAGAGACTGGCAAACACAGTAACAGGCATTTTCAGCTTTATAGCCAGAAGTGGCTCAGCTTCTTCCAAGATTGGCAAAGTGGAGAAGTCCCCAGAAACATGAAGGGGGTTTAGCAGTTCCGCAGCCAAAAAGAAAGACAAATGTCCAGTACAGCTGCTGTTCTTGGAATGTCACAGCTGGACTTTCTGCCTTGTGAGGATTAACCAGTGGAACATAGTCTCCTTTGTCAGGGGATTTCTCTGAGTTAGCTCGCCCCGTTAACCCTCACATTACTATAGTGCCCATCTCTCCTTCTCAGTGACTTGTGCCTTTCTTTTTCTCCTTCCTCCTCCCCTCTCCCTTTCGGTCTCTCTTCTGCTCCTTTTATTTCTTTTCCTCCTATCACTGCTAAAGTTGATTTGAGGTGTCTTCCTTTAAGATTTCAAGGTAAAGGGGTTATTCCCCTTCTGTTAAAGGCTGCTGTAATCACTGGCTTACAGAGTTAATGAAGCTTTCAGGGGATGTTCTTTTTCATTTTTTCTAGCAGATTAAGAAATCATACACCTAGAGCTTGCTCTAGGCAAAGCGTTGAAGCTGAGACGTTGCTCTTTAGTGCCTCCAGGCTCTCTTTCTGTTTCTTTCCCTCTCATGGCTTCCCTTTCACCTTCAGTCACCAGCTGCCCTCCCTCCTCCCACCCCTGTCCCAACTCCCACCAATCAAGACTTGCTCTTAGGAAAGAATGTTATCCTTAATGATTATCTGCCAATAGTACACAGAATCACCTCTCGGAGAGTGTTTACTTTTAGAGGTTTTTTCATTTCCTTGTGGAGGAGTTGAAGGTTTTGTTCTCACTTCTTCGTGTAATTTACTGTGCCTTCAGGGCCTGCTTGGATCTGAGCACATATAACCCACTTTCATTCGATGACAGAATGCTTTTTCTTCCTTTCCTCTGTCACTGGCCCTGCTCCGTCACTACTGCTTCCTGGGACCAACTCCCAAATCAACCTCCTGCACCCACGGTCTTGTCCCAGACTCTACATGGGGGACCAAAACTGGGACAGGAACTCTGTAATGGATAGATCAGGCTGGTAGCACATGACCTCACTGGCTCAGACCTCATCACAGAGAACCCACCAGATACTGTGTCTCCAGCACCACACATATTCTTTTCAAAAACGGAGCTTGAATCTGATCAGGCCTCTAAGCTGATAGTTAATAAGAACAGGTTAAACTATTCCCTGGGGAGGCAATTGGTAATCCAGAAT
Source organism: Piliocolobus tephrosceles (assembly GCF_002776525.5). NCBI lineage: Eukaryota > Metazoa > Chordata > Mammalia > Primates > Cercopithecidae > Piliocolobus > Piliocolobus tephrosceles. Next base: position 63,369,710 of record NC_045451.1, on the reverse strand, counting down.
GTGGGAAATTTGGTAAGACAAATGATCTTGTGTCTTCCACAACCAAATGGTACAAGAAAAAAGAGAGGAGAATCCTCTAGATTAAAGAAGGTTAAAGAGCGGCATCAACAAATCTAGTGGCGTTAGAACACACGGTATGTAAAAGTTATAAAGTAAAAATTACCCAATAGTCAGGGGGGTTGTTGATATTAAGGAACTGTTATTAATTTTTGAGTGTGCTATTTAATTATATAGAAAAAGAATCTTATCTTGTAGAGGAGCATATTGGAGTATTTGTGAGTGAAGTGATATGTGGGGGATTTGCTTTAAAATAATCCAGTGGGTGGGGAAATGGGTGGAGTATAAATGAAATGAGACCGTCTCAGGATAATGGCCTGGAGGTGGCTGATGGATAGGAGGCTTAATATGTGCATAGTAAAAGTTTTCTTCAAGAATGTGTGTTTCTCAAGATACAGAAATGCAAAACTAATATACTAGAACTTCCAAAACAGACATAGGCTGTGACCTTATGCTGAGCCATTTGGCATTTTTGTCCCTCTGGGACTGTTATTTGAGAAACATGAGTGCTTGGAGATTAACACGGTGCTTTCTTGCAGGAAGTTCTGGGATCCTATGAGACAGGGATTCTGTGAGTAATAATCTCTTTGGAGATTATTGGGAGCTGAAGGTGAGGTTTTGGTGATGTATTTGCATCCGCTTAATGTATACTAATGGACTTGCAGATTCATTCCCCGAGCCAGAAACGTTTACGTTTGATATAGTCCCACTTATTTCCTTTTGCTTTCATTGCCTGTGCTTTTGGTGTCATATCCAAAGCATCATTGCCAAGATCAGTGTGAAAAAGCTTTGCCTCTGTGTTTCCTTCTAAGAGTTTTATGATTTCAGGTCTTACGTTTAAGTCTTTTTTTTTTTTTTTTTTTTGAGATGGAGTCTCACTCTGTCGCCCAGGCTGGAGTGCGGTGGTGCAATCTCAGCTCACTGCAAGCTCCACCTCCCGGGTTCATGCCATTCTCCTGCTTCAGCCTCCCGAGTAGCTGGGACTACAGGCTCCCGCCACCATGCCCGGCTAATTTTTTGTGTTTTTGTTAGAGATGGGGTTTCACCATGTTAGCCAGATGGTCTCAATCTCCTGACCTTGTGATCCACCCACCTCAGTCTCCCAAAGTGCTGGGATTACAGGCATGAGCCACCGTGCCTGGCCACGTTTAAGTCTTTTAGTTCATTTTGAGTTGATTTTTGTGTATGCTATATGATAAGGATCAATATTTGCCAGTGAATATTCAGTTAACTTGTACTCTTTGAGGCGAGGGATTTAATTTTGTTAATTTTGTCTATTCTATAAGACTCATCCCATTGTCTTCACTTCGTGGCGTTAGGTTATATCTGATGGTGTGAACTGAATTTTCTTGGGCATCTTCTCACCTGATAGGAGAGGCCTGTGGTAGCTGGTGAAGTCAGTCCCACATCCTCTTATCTGTTTAGACGACCCTGTTACTTCACAAGGCAGTAAGAAAGGAGTGTGTGCCCTGTAACTCCTGTGTGGTGAGAACTCATTTGTTTTGAGTGGTGACTGTGTGTCAGGAACTATGCTATGTGCTTTGTACGTACAATCTCACTTCTTTATCTTTTGCTGTGGATGGAACGTTCCAGATGGCCTTTAAGGGAGGCCCATCTGCCCTTGGAACCCCACCATCTTATCTTTATTCTGGGTGTGATTTTTGGATGTCTCCGTATTAGTTTTCTAGGGCTGTGGTAACAAAGTACCACAGACTGGGTGGCTTAGAAAACAGAAATGTATTGTCTCACCATTCTCCAGGCTGGATATCCAAAAAAGTGCTGGCAGGGTTGGTTCCTTGTGAGGGATATAAGGGAAGGATCTGTTGCAGGCCTCTCTGCTTGGCCTGTAGATGGCTGTTCTCCCTGTTTCTCCTCCTATTGTCTTCTCTGTATGATCATCTCTGCGTCCAAATTTCCCCCTTTGACAAGTACCCCTTTCCTATTGGATTAGGGCCCAACCTCATGACCTCATTTTTACTTGATTACCTCTATAAAGTGCTTGTTTCCAAATAAGATCACATTGTGAATTACAGGAGGTTAGGACTTCAACATAGTATTTTGGGATGGACGCAATTCAACCCATAACTCCCCAAAAGGGAAAACTCTTTATGCTTTTAGAGTAGCTCCTGAGTTTTCTTAAGATTTGACTTATTCCTTGCTCCTAAGTGAGCACCAGTGAGGAAATTTTCAGAATGGAAAAGGGCGGGAATGTTGGAATTACCATTCTGGGAATTCTTTGAGACAGACATGAGGCCGTTGGCGAACTGTGAGATGTTTGATATTCCATGTGAATTACTATGCTTAACATTCAACCATTGATTTGATAGTTCACAGGGAATTTGAGCTGCTTAGCACAAATTAACTTTATTTCTTTTCATTAACTTTACCTCTTGCTCTGACTTTTCAGTAACAGACTACAAAAGAGTTGAAGGAGGCAAAGGCTCTATTGATGTCAGAATTCTTGGACTTGATGTGAGGGAAGTAGTAAATGCAAAGGAAGAAAACCCTATTGATAGTTTCATTTTGGTCACAGGAATATACCCTTTTCAACACTTAAAGAAATCTAGCTATGGAGGAAGAAGGGGAAATAATTCCCTTAACAGTAAATAGAACAAAAAATTTAACAAATAAATAGAACAAAAAGTAGAATAAGTAGGACATAGCAAAGAGGGTAGAAGTAGAGATATTTGCAAATCTCAAAGAAGTCTTATGAAAACGGTGAGAAATAAAGGTGGGGACATGGGCCTTGTGTGGCTCTGGGACAATGGTAAGAAATAAAGGTGGGGAAGTGGGCCTTGTGTGGCTCTGGGAAAATGGTGAGAAATAAAGGTGGGAGGTAGGTCTTGTGTAGCCCCGGGAAGGAAAAAGTAAAAGAGCACTTGTGGAAGGGAGTGCATGGGACAGCCAATGGTGGAAGCTTGCCGGGATCCTGATATTGCCAGTTCCCACATGGCCTGGTTCAGCTGTGGCCCCGGGTGCTTGTCCCATTCAGTTCGGTGCACCCGGATGCATAACCACCCAAGTGCTCTCTGATTTCTGCCTTCAAATGTAGGCTCATCTTATGTGCTTCTCCATTTAACCACTATCCAGTCTTTACTCTTGAATTGCAGCGTGTGTTTTGCTCCACATGCTCACTTGTTTTTATTTATTTATTTATTTTTTACTATACTTTAACTTCTAGGGTACATGTGCACCACGTGCAGGTTTGTTACCTATATATACATGAGCCATGTTGGTGTGCTGCCTCCATTAACTCGTCATTTACATTAGGTATATCTCCTAATGCTATCCCTCCCCTCTCCCCCCACCTCATGACAGGCCCTGGTGTGTGATATTCCCCTTCCTGTGTCCTAGCATTCTCATTGTTCAGTTCCCACCTATGAGTGAAAACATGCAGTGTTTGATTTTTTGTCCTTGCGATAGTTTGCTGAGAATGATGGTTTCCAGCTTCATCCATGTCCCTATAAAGGACATGAACTCATCCTTTTTTATGGCTGCATAGTATCCCATGGTGTATATGTGCCACATTTTCTTAATCCAGTCTGTCACTGATGGACATTTGGGTTGGTTCCAAGTCTTTGCTATTGTGAATAGTGCCACAATAAACATTTGTGTGCATGTGTCTTTATAACAGCATGATTTATAGTCCTTTGGGTATATACCCAGTAATGGGATAGCTGGGTCAAATGGTATTTCTAGTTCTAGATCCTTGAGGAATCACCACACTGCCTTCCACAATGGTTGAACTGGTTTACAGTCCCACCAACAGTGTAAAAGTGTTCCTATTTCTCCACATCCTCTCCAGCACCTGTTGTTTCCTGACTTTTTAATGATCACCATTCTAACTGGTATGAGATGGTATCTCATTGTGGTTTTGATTTGCATTTCTCTGATGGTCAGTGATGATGAGCATTTTTTCATGTGTCTGTTGGCTGCATAAATGTCTTCTTTTGGGAAGTATCTGTTCATATCCTTCACCCACTTTTTGATGGGGTTGTTTGATTTTTTCTTGTAAGTTTGTTTGAGTTGTTTGTAGATTCTGGATATTAGCCCTTTGTCAGATGATTGCAAAAAATCTTCTCCCATTCTGTAGGTTGCCTGTTCACTCTGATGGTAGTTTCTTTTGCTGTGCAGAAGCTCTTTAGTTTAATTAGATCCCATTTGTCAATTTTGGCTTTTGTTGCCATTGCTTTTGGCGTTTTAGACATGAAGTCCTTGCCCATGCCTGTGTCCTGAATGGTATTGCCTAGGTTTTCTTCTAGGGTTTTTATGGTTTTAGGTCTAACATTTAAGTCTTTAATCCATCTTGAATTAATTTTTGTATAAGGTATAAGGAAGGGATCCAGTTTCAGCTTTCTGCATATGGCTAGCCAGTTTTTCCATCACCATTTATTAAATAGGGAATCCTTTCCCCATTTCTTGTTTTTGTCAGGTTTGTCAAAGACCAGATGGTTGTAGATGTGTGGTATTATTTCTGAGGGCTCTGTTCTGTTCCATTGGTCTATATCTCTGTTTTGGTACCAGTACCATGCTGTTTTGGTTACTGTAGCCTTGTAGTATAGTTTGAAGTCAGGTCGTGTGATGCCTCTGGCTTTGTTCTTTTGGCTTAGGATTGTCTTGGCAATGCGGGCTCTTTTTTGGTTCCATATGAACTTTAAAGTAGTTTTTTCCAATTCTGTGGCTCACCTGCTTTTAAAGATCCTTTCAGTCAGTGCTGGAGAAGAGAAAATTTCTCTACCAGCTCACTAGTGTCATGGCACACTGACTGCAGCCTTCTTCCTTTCCTTCTTTTCCTCCAGTTTGCAGCTGGGCTGATCAACCTCTATTCTACTCTGTAGCTGCTTGAGGAAAGTGAAATCAGAAATCTGCTTATAAAAACTTCTTACATATATAAAATATGTATTATATATTCTTTCGTTAGAGATAATGCAGCTTAAGTGTATTTGCTCTGGTCATGAAAAGCAAATCCTACATATGGGGCAGTTGTCAGTAGTTGTTTTTATCCTTAGATGCTTCCACCTGCCACGCCTGGTGGGGAGGTGGGTCTTGTGTGGCTCTGGGAAAATGGTAAGAAATAAAGGTGGGGAAGTGGGCCTTGTGTGACTCTGGGAAAATGGTGAGAAATAAAGTGGGGGAGGTGGCTGTTAAATATCTAACCAATGGCATCTGCGCATCCATCTCTCTTTATATGTGTGTGTTGTGTATATGTTTATAGGGGATCTATCTATCTATCTATCTATCTATCTATCTATCTATCTATCTATCTACATCTATATATGCATAAACCATCCGATGTGTGAGAAAAAGGTGCCCTCCAGAGGAGTAATTATAGTTTTTGGGGGGAGAGTTGTTTTTTCTTTTAGATCCAGACCTGTGGAGTCACAGAAGAGTTATTGTTGACATCTACCTGCCACGCCTCCTGGCTGGGATTTGACATACCAACCTCTTTGGGTTGTCAGAAGTTGGAAAGAGGAATGCTGAGACTGGATGGTCACAAAGACAGGATCTAAAATGGAGGGCATGCTAAAGAAGATGCTGAGAAAAAGGAAGAAAATGAAGGCCTTGGGTATTCTGTAAAAGCATAAAATGCTCTTCTTGTGGAAACCAAAATGGTTGTAGTTTCTAAAGGAGGCCCTCTGGATTGCAGAGGCCCGAGGCTGCCTGGGGCATCCTTTCTGTCCTTGACCTCCAAACTCCTGCTCCCTTCTTGTCGCTTTGCTCAAAACCTTCTAAATTTATTTGCCTCTCTCTTCTCTCTACTCCTTTCTTCCTGTTCCATCTCAATATTGCCACAGGGATGGAAGGCGTGGAGCTGGCTCTTTAGTTCTTTTTTTAGAGACAGGGCCTTGCTCTGTCACCCAGGCTGGAGTGTGTGGCACGACTGCAGCCTCGAACTCCTGGGCTCAAGCAGTCCTCCCACTTCAGCCTTCTGAGTAGCTGGGACTACAAGCATGCACCACCATGCCTGGCTAATTTTTAAATTTTTATTTTGTAGAGAGATTGGGTCTCCCTATGTTGCCCAGGCTGGTTTTGATCTCCTAGTTTCCAGGGATCCTCCCACCTCAGCCTCCCAAAGTGCTGGGATTAGAGGCATCAGTCACTGCACCTGTCTAAGAAGCAAGTTGTTATTGAAAAATGAGGACAAAAGGCCTTAACATTATAGTGAAATTCACTGAAATTCATAGACATAGTATTAATGGAATAATGTCTGTATTTTGATACTCAAACTGTTAATAGTTATTAGTAGGTCAGGGCTAGAACTTTCACTGTAATAATGAACAGTTTCTTATCTCAAAATAAGGAAATAACACTGAGTTCTCATGGTAGATGTCAATAATAACTCTTCTGTGACTCCACAGGTCTGGATCTAAAAGAAAAAACAACTCTCCCCCCTAAAAACTATAATTACTCCTCTGGAGGGCACCTTTTTCTCACACATTGGTGGATTTATGCATACATAGATATAGATAGATAGATAGATAGATAGATAGATAGATAGATAGATCGATCCTGTATATACATATACACAACATACACATATAAAGGGAGATGGATGCACGGATGCCATTGGTTAGATATTTAACAGCCATTTCTCTCTTTTCTTCTTTGTAGGCAGTACCCTGATTTTATTCACGGGTTTCACCTACATGTGCTCAGGGATTCCCTTTCCAGCTCCAGAGGGTAAGTCATGATTGGTCTAGTCCAGTCAGGTGATCTTATCGCCCTTGCCAGTGATTGATTTGGGAATGGGCAGATTACTCAATATTGGCCAATGAAACCCAAGGGTCGGTATGTTGGGAGGCTTATGGGAAAGCTTTCTGCAACTCAAAAAAAAAAAAAAAAAAAAAAAACAAAAAAAACCCCAAAAAACAAGAACTCAACAAACAAAAATTAGATAGGCAGTATGGAATTCGTCCCTTCTTCACTGGATGTTATGTATCACCTATGATGCCTAGACTGATGGGAATCTCAGGGCCGTGAGAGGAGGCAATACTGACATGCCAGAACGAAAGGTGGAATAACTTGTGTCCTGCTCATTGTCATACTGCTGGGCTCTTTGTTTTGTCATGCCTCTCACTGATTAAGCTGCCTTTGTGTAGAGCTTGATCTGAGAAGCTAGAATATGCTGTGTTTATATAATTGTTTAAAATATATCCTGAATGTATGTTAGGTAAGACTGCCAACATAGACTGAAATATGGGCAGCTAGCTATGAGGAAGAGATACGGTGAGGTAGTTAAGATGTAGGATCTGGAATCAGTTGTCTCACTGTGACTCTCTGTTCCAGCCCCTAGTTCCTGGTGGAATCTGGGAAAATTATTTAGCCTTTCTGGCCATCAGTTGCTTCATAGGTAAAATGTGGATAATAATAATAATAGTACTTGCTTAGATATAAAGGAGGAATGGAGGCAAAGTATTGAGCCACTTGGTGGGCACACATTAATATCCAATAAATATTAGACATTATAATTATTACACTTGAGAATATAAATCTAAGGGGCAGAAAACAATAATTTTCCTTTGATCCATCATACCACAACAAAAGATTGCATATTAACAAGAGAAAGCAAACAAGTTTATTGACATGTTCATTTCATACATAGATGGGAAATAGGCACGGAATGAGTAATTCTCAAAGAAGTGGCTTAGAACTTGGCTTATATAGCATCTTCAACAAAGAATTATACATTTTTAGAGAACTGAGAAGACAAAGGAAAAGGACCTTGAGTCTCATAAGGCAACAAGTTGTGGGAAGGCAAATGAATGGGAAACGAATGGTAGATAAAAGCTAGTTAGTACAATTGGTTATGTAGATGCTTCTGATGTCATCTTAAGTCTGACCAGGGTCTAAAGTTGACTTTGGTGATCAACATTTGTCGTTTTTGGTGATGGGGAGTGGAAGGACACCTTTGTAACCTTATATCCTAGTTTTAGGCAGATAGGAGGAGTATAGAGAGCTTTCCTCGTATCTGCTTCTCAGTTGGCTTCAGCTCAAAATAATCCCTATGCCAAAGTGTTGTAATTTGGGGTGGTGTATTCTGCTGCCCTTCATAAATAAGTGCTCCAGAAAAGGTATAAAACATGTGAAGTGGTTAAAAAAAAGTTTCTCAAAGATAAAAATGTTATGGGTGTGTGTGATTTTCACCCTTAAGTACAAAAATTTTTAAAAACTCATAATAAAGATCTGAACAATATTCTCAAAAAATATATAAAAAATTTTTTAAACAATAGAAAAGTTGAGCTAATTAATGTAAAAAACCCAGGGGACATAATGGTGCTATGTTGCACCAAGCTGAATAATAATGTCCTATAGAAAAGAGCAAATAGCAATTTAACAACTAATCTGAGAGGGGAAGGAAATGGAAGAAAGATTTAGGGACAAATTTTCCATTTGTATTTACCCAAAAGTAATGCTCCCTTCACATAATAATGAAATATTGGGATTTAACTATTGGCTAATATAAACTTGGGCTTTATCTGTAAATCATAATTACTCATAATCAGTTATCAGGTATACTTGGGAATTCCCTGCATTACAGGATAGCATAACATGACTGTCTTCAAAATACCACATCTATCCCTATGCTGAATACATAATCATGATCTCTTCAAGCACACAGTAGCATATTTACTCCCGGTATATGTTTGTATTGATTTTATGATATAGTTGTATTTAGTTGTAAATTGTTTTGTCAGAAATAAATATTGTAAAGGAAAAAGATCCGTTGATTTAAGAATATGATGCTGAACTTTTAGCCGTAGCTGCTTATAAGAAAGCTTGAGTAGTAGTCTAGCATTCCCTGTAGAATTCTGTAATAGATTAAGTGTCATGCAAAACATTTTGGCATTTATCAGTATAATATAATAGAGAGGTACCTTATGGGGATGAGGCTAGAAAAGGCTTTTATATGATTACATCATGTGGTGATAGATGCTAACAATTTGTGGTTATTACGAGAACAATTTTAGGAAAGGAATTCTTGATAAATTTTTGCAATTGCTTTTCTCTAGTTGTATAAAAATATAGCTAATATTGTATCATAAATATAAATAACAAAGTTAGAGGCGAGAGGGATTTAAAGTTTGTCTGGATAAAACAAATTAGAATTTGTGCATATTTGCTCAGGTCTTATTGTTATTAAAAGATGATGGAGAAGAATGGAAAAAAAGAACAATTCTGAGAAAATGTTTACTGGAATTATAATTTATGCCTTTGTGATCTCTAGACTAAATTACTGAAGGGAACACCACAAGCAGTGACCAGAAAAATATTCTTTAAATATATGAGTTGTAACAATAAATAAATAACCCAAGATAGACTGAGAATTGTTAGTAATCTAGAGCTTACTATTTCTGTATTTGTAGATCTCAGGTCACAAGATAAGTAGCAGGCCTGGTACTACCCCTATAAATTGATTTTGAAGTTGCTGAGTTGAGAATATGTAAACTTCAGAAATGAAGGTGTCAACTTCTTTTTAACCCTAGTAACTTTGGGGATTATCTTACCAGGAAGAGCTCAAAGGCTCTGCTAGAACCTGCCTGTTACTATATAACTGGAAGGAGGTAAATATGGTGGGGATATGTGTACCTTTGTGCATGTGTGTCTTTTACTTGAATGGCTAATAAGTCAATGTCACTCAACAAAAATTTAATGTATGTTTACTATATACTTCGCATTGTGAATGATACTGTCAAAAGACAAAATTACAAATATTTAAAATCTCAACTGACTTTATTTGTGATTCTAGAATTGGGTAACACCTTACTCCATAAAATAGAATAAATGTTCCAATAAGCCGGACAGAAGGGATTGGCTTTATAGACAGAGAAAGGTTAGAGAAAGAAGAAGCAAAGAATAAAGAGTCAGGAGGGAGGTGGAGAAAAATGGCAAAATAGAACCCTCCAGTGATTGTCCCCCTGCACAAACACCAAATTGAACAACTATTCACACAAGAGAGCACTTCCATTAGAACCAAAAATCAGGTGAGTGATCACAATACCTAGTTCTAACATCATAGTAAGGAAAGAGGCACTGAAGAGGGTGGGAAAGACAGTCTTGAATCATCAACACCATCCCTCCCTCATCCCTCAGCAGCAGTTGCATGGTGCAGAGAGAAAATTGTGTGCTTGGGGGAGGGAGAGCGCAGTGATTGTGAGACTTTGCATTGGAACTCAGTGTTGACGGTCACAATAGAGAGCAATAAAGGCCAGAATTGAGCTGGCACCCTCGGAGTGAGCATTTAGACCAATCCTAGCCAGAGGGGAATTGTTCACCTCAGTGGTCAGAACCTGAGTTCTGGCTAGGTCTACCACTATACACTAAAGTGCTATGGGCCCCTAAATAAACTTGAAAGGCAGTCTAGGCCACAAGGACTGTAACTCTTGGGCAAGTCCTGATGCTGTGCTGGGTTCAGAGCCAGAGAACTTAGGGTCCATGCAACCTAGTGAGACACCAGCTAGGGTGGCCAAATAAGTGCTTACATCACCTCTCCCCCAGCCCTTGACAGTGCAGCTCATAGCTCTGGGAGATAGTCATTCCTTCCACTTGACAAGTGAAGAAGAGATGGGAGAGAGGGAAGAGTAAAGAGGAGTTTGTCCTGCAACTTGGATACCAGCTCAGCCATAGTAGAACAGCACACAAAGCAAAGTCCTGAGGCCCCATTCTAGGCCCTCACTCTTGGATGACATTTATAGACACACTATAGAACAGAAGGGAATGCAGTGCCTTGAAGAGAAGAACCTAGTCCTGATAGGATTAATCACCTGCTGACTCAAGACCTCTTAGGTCTTGAATAAACACTAGCAGTAGCCGGGCAGTACTCACTGTGGGCTTTGGGTGAGACTCAGTGCCATGCTGGTTTCAGGTGTGATCCAGTGCATTGCCAGTTGTGGTCATGGGGAGAGACTCTTTCTGCTTGAAGAAAGGAGAGGTAAGAGGACTCCTTGAGGAAAGGGGAGGGAAGGGGACTGTGTCTTGCAGCTTGGGTACCAGCGCAACCTCAATGGGGTAGAGTATCAAATGGGCTCTTGGGGCCTCTGATTCCAGGTCTTGGCTTCTGGATGGTATTTCTTGACTCACTTGGGGCCAGAAAGGACCCCAGTTCCCTGAAGTGAGATACCCAGGTCTGGTGGCATTCACCACAAGCTGACTGAAGAGCCCTTGGGCTTTGCATGAACATTGGTGGTCACCAGGCAGTACTCACTGTGGATCTGTGGAAGTGGGTATGAGATAGTATACAGGTATAAAAACCACCCAGTTCTTGAGGTGTAGTTAGAAAGATGCCCATCCTGACTCTAAGCAAGGAGACCCTCAGAGTACTTTGTTCATTTTAGGTACTTAATATACTTTAGTTGTGTGAGTGAATGATATCTGAATGATAACCCTGATCCAGATTTTTAAATGCACTCTTAAGAAACTTTGGCATGCACCAAAACCATTTATCTTCAAAGAAAATACACTGTATTACCCATGTTCCTTTGATGAATGTTTGGGATCACTAATTTTCAAACTACTGGAAGTGAAAGAGAAAATCTCAGCTCAAGCCCACATGAGAGAGCTCAGTGCAGGTGGGAATAGGTGCCCTTATCCCGTCTGCTTCTTGAGGACGTGGGAGTCATAGGCTGAAAGTGAGCATCTTCATATCATTGCTACTTCATCATTTACAGGGTTCACTGTTTCTCACCAGATGGGCTTTTATGAGCCAGAGTGGAGCCGTTTCTCTTGTTAGATGGCTTACTTACATCCTTTTTAATTGCAATTCAACTCTGGAAGTACCAGGAAAATGAACTGCTTGCCATAATCATTAGTTTGAAAAGTTTAAATATCACTTGTTTTGTGCGTGTTATATTTCAAGATTTTAAAAAAAGTTCATCTAAAAGGTGAAGAAAAGAGACAGCAGTCTTTTCCAAGACACATCAGGTTTTCCGTCATTAATTAGTTAATACAGTCCTTGTAAAGCACTTAGAAGATGAAAAACACCACATAATTAAGTGTCCCTTTCTTATCAGCACCAGTAGAGTTTAATCACATTATAAGGTCATAGGCTATTTTGCTACACTGAGAAAGAGAATGTTTTTTCTGGTATTGCAGGTATTCTTTAGAAGAAATACGGAAAGAAATTATTTTCCTTGAGTTTCTTTCAATGTTTCCTGCCCTTAAGCAAGATGAGATTTTTGTATTTTGTAGGCTTTGTAGTCTATAGTCATAGGTTCATAGTGCCTGGGAGACTTGGGAGTTTGACCTGATGATAAAATGTAAATATTCCTCCTCTCTAATCCTGACTCTCATCTTCTTCTGATGCCTCTACTTCTAGTCGATGGAATAGCTGTCCCCTGGTATCTACTGACCCCTAAAAACAAAACATGATTTGAACCAAATTTTCCACTCAGACTGTTGCCCTAAATATTACTCTGATTTAAGCACTACCATCCTTTAGACTCCTAGGTTTGTAAATCTGTAATGATCATTTCTCAGTTCTCGTTAATCTGAATTGTGTAGCCAGTTTGTAAGTCTCAGACTTACTGGATTTGTCTCCTCTTTACTGAGACCCCAAATACAGTTTTGACTTAGAGCTTATGGCCAGTTGCGGCTTTTCCACTTCCCTTTGTTTATATAAGCATGTTCTTAACATTTTGAAAGGGTTCTTGAACAACTCAGATAAAAGTTTTTTTTTTTCCCTTTGGACAAAAAATTACATTTAAACTATGAGCAACTGCCTTGTGCACTGCAAATAGCATTTGTTAACATCATGTTTTGTTGTTAGTATCTTTGCTGGATATGGTGGCTCATGCCTGTAATTCTAGTACTTTGGGAGGCCTAGATGGGAGGATTGCTTGAGGCCAGGAGTTTGAGACCAGCTTGGGCAACATAGTGAGACCCCATTTCTACAAAAGCAAAAACAAATATTAGTCAGGCATGGTGGTGTACACCTGTGGTTCCAGCTACTCAGGAAGCTGAGGTGTGAGGATTGCTTGTGTCCAGGAAGTCAAAGTTGTGGTGAGCTGTGATTGCACCACTGCACTCTAGCCTGGGTGACAAAATGACGGAATGAGACCGCATCTCAAAAAAAATTGATCTATATATTTATATTTAATATATATCTATATTGACATATAGATATATACATTAGATATTGAAACATATCTATATAGATATCTAGATATATACATTAGATGTCTAAACATATATCCGTATAGATATATATCGATACAGATATATATACCTGTATATATATCCCATAAATGGGAGCCGTGTCTGAGAAGTTCCTAAGGGTTTGTGAAGGAAATAACTAAGTAGATTTTTTTTTCATTAGTGACTTGTTTATTTTGCAACTAATCAAGCTTGGCATATTTTTAATACTTTTATATTGAAAACTCATAATTTAAAAAAATTCATAAAATTGTGAGCAGTTATTTCTAAAACCAATACTGAACAACCTAGGGGGGGAAAGGGAAATGAATTCATACTCACATAGAGTGACTTACAGTTCCAGCCTTAATGCCCGCTGCTTTAAGGGTATGCTGATATTTCTATTTACACTATTTTTTATTTGTAGTAGTTTTGACTTTTGTGAGATTTTTAGCCCTGGGATTCAAACAACTAGACTTCAGCCGAAGACACATCCAGTTAATGAAATTAGCTATTTTTTTTCACTCAACTATTCCTTTTTTTTCTAAAAGACAAAACCAGAAATAGAAGTTTTTATTACAAATAGTATATCATATGGTACATTAAGTAACTGTGTATGACATTAGTATATATTCAGAGCAAGACTTAAAGGAACAAGAAATTAAGTATATTTTGGTATTTGGTGTTTTGTTCTTCTCTTTTCAAAAAATAATTATTTTCTCTCATGTGATTAGTTCAGTGTCAAAAGGAACTTGTTTGAAAATTTTCCTTTGTGGTTCAAATTTTCTTACTGTGCTAAAAGCATAAAGCATAAAATTTACCATTTTAACCATTTCAAGCATACAGTTCTATGGCATTAAGTACATTCACATCGTTGTGCAAACATTGCTACCATCCATCTCCATAACTTTTTCATCGTCCCCAGCTGAAACTCTATACCATTAAATTTTAACTCCCCATCCTCCTTTTCCCCCAGACTCTGGCAACCACCATTTACTTTCTATCTCTATGAATTTGATGACTCTAGAAACTTAGTGGAATCATATAATGTTTGTGGTTTTTTTTTTGAGTCTGGTTTATTTCACTTAGCATAATGTCTTTGATTCATCCATATTATATCATGTATCAAAATATTCTTCCTTTTTAAGACTGAATAATATTCCATTGTATGTATATACACACATTAAAACATCCCTTTATCTATCAATGGGCACTGGGGTTGCTTCTACCTTTTGGTTATTGTAAATAATGCTGCTGTGAACATGAGTGTACAAACATCTGTTTGAGACTCTGCTTTCAATTCTTTTGTAAATATACCCACGAATAGAATTGCTGGATCATATGGTAATTCTGCATGTAAATTTTTGAAGGATTGCCATACCATTTTTCAGAGAGGCTACACCGTTTTACATTCCCACCAGCAATGAACAAGGATCCCAAGTTCTCCATCTCTGACAACAGTTTCTGTTTGTATTTTCTTTTTTAGTGATAGCCATCCTATAGTGTAAAGTGGTTTCTCATTGTGGTTTTGACTTGCATTTCCTTAATGCCTCCCGATATTTGTTTTTTATTGTTTATTTTTATTTGTTTGAGATTTTATAATTTTGTTTGAAATGAATGTTTTCTTTCCTCCCTTTCCACCCATGAGCTAGGAGTGACATGGGTGGACTGGTGAGTAAACAGGTAACTACAATACAATTAATGTCTCATTGACAGAGACATTAATGTGTGCAGGGAACTGCAAATAAGAGCCCCCACCCAAGAAAGGAGGAGTTGAGGAAAGCTTGTGCAAAGCAGGACATATCTATACATAATCAATTAAGAAAGCTAGGAGCTACCCATTTATGACTACTCAAAATGGGTTGAGAAAACAAGGCCTATTTAGATTACTTTCTCTTCTAGTATTTCACATTCTACTTTTAATTGAATCTGCCTCATGCTTTCATTTTTTTTTCCTTCAAACAGAAATGACTTTTTTGTTTTGTAAACATATATTGTTTCTTTCATAAAAACTCAAGCTATTTTGAAAATTATAAGAAAGTAAAAAAAGTTATGATACATTCTACCATCTAAAGAGTATTAACATTACAGAAAATTATAAGAAATTTAAAAAATTATGATACATTCTACCATTTAGAGTATTACAATAAAGAATATTGACATTGACTATATATACCTAACAGTGTAAGCACTTAAAGACACAATATGATCATCCCGAACTTGCAGAATAAATCAAAAGTGTAAAATTTTTGTTTAAATTCAATAGAACTATAAATTGGGTGTGAAACTGAAAGGATTTCTAGAAAACAAATAAGCCTTTTTTAAAATAAGAAATTTCATCCCTGAAGGATTTATCTAGGGTTAAGAAAAATTTTAGTTGTACAAAACATCAAGTGCAGAGTAAATATACTTTTTACAAAAGACATTTTTATTTATTTATTTGTTGAGATGGAGTCTCGCTCTGTTGCCCAGGCTGGAGTGCAGTGGCATGATCTTGGCTCACTGAAACCTCTGCCACCCAGGTTCAAGCAATTCTCTTGCCTCAGCCTCCTGTGTAGTTGGGATTACAGGCACACACCACCATGCCTGGCTAATTTTTGTATTTTTAGTAGAGACGGGGTTTCACCATGTTGACCAGACTGGTCTCCAACTCCTGACCTCATGTGATCCACCCACCTCGGCCTCCCAAAGTGCTAGGATTACAGGAGTGAGCCACCATGCCCGGCCCTTTTTACAAAAGACATTTTTAATTTCTGGTTTTCTGTACTGATTCTGTATTGTGAAAGATAAAGATATTAGCCCTTGTTTTACCACCATTCTTCCTCATCACCTTTCAAATGTGTTAATAGCAATATTATTTTCATGTTGTCAGGCTTGTAACAGGTAAATTCTGTTCTGCTGTCCTCAGATGGTTATTTTAGCCTTAGGTGCTGTTATTTTATCATAGCTTCTCCATTTTGCAGTTCTTAGTTTTGATTCACCTTGTCTTTGTTGGAAGAGTGTATTCATGTGCTTCCATTTAGGTAATTTTTATTTATTTATTTTTTTGAGACAGAGTCTCACACTGTCGTCTAGGCTGGAGTTCAGTGGCATGATCTCTGCTCACTGCAACCTCTGCCTCCCAGGTTCAAGCAATTCTCCTGCCTCAGCCTCCCAAATAGCTGGGATTACAGGCACCCACCACCATGCCAGTCTAATTTTTTTTTGTATTTTTTTTCTAGTAGAGACGGAGTTTCAGTATGTTGGCCAGGCTGGTCTTGAGCTCCTGACCTCGTGATCCATCTCCCTAGGCCCCCCAAAATGCTGGGATTACAGGCGTGAGCCACCGTGCCCGGCCTAGGTATTGTTTTATTTGCTTTTCTATTTATTTCCTTGAGGTTATTAAACATACTTTCAGTCTCCTGTAGTCTTATCTTTCTGTTGTATCTCTTTTGAACAAAACCAAGAATGTTTCACAAATTTGTCGTCTTTTCACAAGTCCCAGGCTTATACAACCTATAGAATGTGTGCCACAGCCTGACTGTGTAATATTACTATCATTTAACTAATCAGCAATAGTCATGTTTTGGATAAAGCTGTTGTAAAACTATGCAGCAAAATTTTGCAATTTTCCCTTGGATTATTTCCACATTTTAAAAGTTTTTATTGTACTTCATTGTAAGCACAGATCACAGACCCACACTTAAATCTCATGACTTTTATCTTGTCTTACAATATTGTTGAAACATTACTCAACTCCTGCTTGAATTCTTCCTCTCACAGGGAACTTGCTATTTTGGTTCTTTTCATTGTTGAAAACTTTTCTTACATTGAATAGAAGGCTCTGTCATTGTCATTCTGGCTCATTAGTTGGCAGAATGAAACTGTGCCTGTTTGCTCTTCCTTGAGAATCTTTCAACAATTGGAAAATTTGTGTCTCCCTTAACGCTTCTCCATTCACATCTTCATTCTTTGCCATTTCTATTTTCAGGAAAGGTTTTGAAGGACTTCTTTAACTTGTAATGTTCTTCTTTTAAAAAATAATCTAATACCTTTTATAATGACTTATGCTTTGAGAATGCTGTGGAAAGATATTTGAGTGTGGATTGCTGTGTGGATAAAATTGTAGTGTAGAAAGGCATTGGAATTAATAAGAGTATATGTGATATCGATATAGTACAGATTCATATCTACTAAAGGAATGACATGAATGGTTATTAGCAAGGTTGAGGGCTCACATTGTGTGCTGCAGGGGAGAAAAGTTTCCTCTCTCTTCTTAGTTTCTCCAGCTGGGTCTGTAAAATAAACTGACAACAGACAGCTGAATAGAAGAAAAGGCCATATGCCTTTATTTGATGTTAAAATTTTCACATGGTAGAGTGAGGAGGAGAGACTTCCTAGAAAGAAGAGAAACCCCAAAAGCAATGGCTAGGCTTGGAGGCCTTAATACCATATGGACAAATGAAGATAAATTTACAGAGAAGTGACAGGACAAAGAAAAGGGACCTTGAACTCCTAGGGGTGGCAAGTTGTAGGAAGGTCAATATTTGGAAATCTAGTAGTAGAGAAGAGCTAGTTCATGAGGTTTGTTGTATAGACTCTTTCTTGGTGCCATCTTGTCTCTGATGATAGGGTTGTTATTCCCTTCCTAGTGTTGGGGCTCAAAAAACAATACCCCAAAATGAAGACCTCAGAAGTAAAAGTTTTTCCTTGCTTTCTCCTGCCCTCCTGTCTCTCAGTCCCATCCTCCTGACAGGCCTTGCCTGGTTTCCCCACTCAGTCCATTAGCATCAGGTCATACCCTTTTTATCCAATAATATTTCTACACAACTGTCCATAGTTTTTTGAACCTAAGCATAAAAATGGACAATTTCTACTGTATATTTGTGTCTTTATTATGAAGGTACTCATGTATACATGCTAAATAATGTGTATGCTGGCTGGGCATGGTGGCTTGTGCCTTTAATCCCAGTGCTTTGGGAGGTCGAGTTGGGAGAATCACTTGAGATCAGGAGTTCAAGATCAGCCTGGGCAGCATAGTGAGACCCTGTCTATACAAAAAATTTAAAAAAATTAGCCAGGTGTGTTGGTATGCACCTGTAGTCCCAGGTACTTGGGAGGCTGAGGTGGGAGGATCACTGGAGCCCAGGAAGTCAAGGCTACAATGAGCTATGATAACCACTGCACTCCAGCCTGGGTGATAGAGCAAGCCACTGTCTCATTGAAAAGAAAATGTAGATTCAATAGGAGAGACATGGAATCAACCTTAATGCCCATCAGTGACAGACTGGATAAAGAAAATGTGGTACATATACACCATAGCATGCTTTACAGCTATAAAAAGGAATAAGATCATGTCCTTTGCAGGTACACATTTACCTAGGTAACAAACCTACACATCCTGTACATGTGCCCAAAAGTTGAAAATAAAAATTAAAAAAAAATTTACTAACAACAAAAATAAACAAAAAAACCCCAAACAACAACAACAGTAACAACAACAAAATGTGTATGCTTTTTCTCCAGTTAGTATTTCTTTTGTGAATTGATTTTTTACTGAACTTTCAGAGGGCTATGTCCTTGGCCCCTACAGTGGTATGGGACGTTGTGGTGGAGGGGACATAATCACAAGGAATTTATAACCTGTTTTTAGGCAGAGAGGGGGACAGCAGACAGCTTATTTTGTGTCTGCTTTTTCTCATGTAAACCAAAAATAAAAATCTAAGCTCCCCAACCAACTGAATGAACCCTTCCTCTTGGCCAAGAAGATTCCAAAGTAAACCTAAAAACTAGTTCAGGCCATGATGAGAAGAAGGGTTTGGACATGCTTCATTATCCCCTCTTTCCTTTGGAATTCAGGCACAACTGAACAATGTGTCAACATTAAAACAGAAATGTTAAGACTACAAAACTGACTCTTTGTTGTAAGTAATAAGATACCAAATTCCAACCTGACTCTAGCATAGCATCACATGACAGATAGCAGGTCCTGAAAGAAATTAAAGTATTTTACCCTAGAATATACTTCTTTGACCTATTTTGAAAAGGCCTGGCAAAGCTGTCTCTTCCCTTCCTTTTGCAGGTCTTTTTCTGATCCTGAAGAGATTAACTGAGAGGCTATCACCTTTTAAGGTCTGAATATAAAACATTTGCCATCAGTTGCTTCTAAGGGCGGCCACCTATGAGACTTCATCTACATAATAAGAACCTTGGTCTCCACAACCCCTGTTTTCAGCTCAGACACTCCTTTCTTTTGATCCCAAGTATTTGGATAATAGCTTAATTCTTTCAATCCAATTACCAATCAGAAAATCTTTGATTCTACCTATGACCTGGAAGCCCCCACTGCAAGTTGTCCCATCTTTCTGGACCAAACCAGTGTATACCTTACATGTATTGATTGATAGCTTATGTCTCCCCCTTAAACGCCAACCTCTGGCTGGGCGTGGTGGCTCATGCCTGTAATCCCAGCACTTTGGGACGCCAAGGCGGGCAAATCACGAGGTCAGGAGTTTGAGACCAGCCTGGCCAACACGGTGAAACCCCGTCTCTATTTAAAAATACAAAAAATTAGCTGGGCACAGTGGCAGGCGCCTGTAATCCCAGCTACTTGGGAGGCTCAGGAGTTTGAGACCAGCCTGGCCAACACGGTGAAACTCCGTCTCTGTTTAAAAATACAAAAAATTAGCTGGGCACAGTGGCAGGCACCTGTAATCCCAGCTACTTGGGAGGCTGAGGCAGGAGAATCATTTGAACCTGGGAGGCGGAGGTTGCAGTGAGCTGAGATTGTGCCACTGTACTCCAGCCTGAATGACAGAGCGAGACTGTATCTCAAAAAGCAAACAAACAAATGAACACCAAGCTCTAACCCAATCACCTTGGGCACATGCTCTCATGACCTCTTGAGACTTAGTCTTGGGCTTTAGTCACTCATATTGGGTTCATAATAAACCTCTTTAAATCTTTTACAGTTTGACTCTCTTTGTTGACACTCAGTTGCCTTCAGCTCAAAATAATTCTTATCAGTGGCATATTTTGGGGTGGCATAGTCTGACATACAGTACCCCAAACAAAAACTGTCTGTGATAGTCTGTAAAATCCAGCTATTTAGGCAGGAGGCCCAGAGTACCAAGACAAATGGTGAATGTAGATCTCCTACACACCTTCACACCACATAAGGGGAAGACAGCCTAGGTACCTCATTCTGTCCAATTTAGGAGATAAAATTCTCTAAAAAGCCATTTCAGGATGGAGAAGCTTCAAAGACGGTTTTTGCCTCCAATTTCTGTGTACGTCTCTGACCTTTAACATTGCTAACTATATTAAGAACGAGAAGAAAAGTCAATGCCCTTTCTTTCCCTCTCCTCATTTTCTTCTTTTGGTTTTTCAGAATAAATTGAGGTGGGAGAGAAATAATCTCCTTGGTTTCTAAGCAGGGCAAGGGAAAAACTGCCTGTGGCAGAGTAAATGATAAAGAACCTTAGTTCTGTATTTGAAATGTAAATCAAATACTCTTGGTAGTCAGTACTTTTAATCATCTAGTGATCATTATCCAAAACAGAACCAAAACAACACCATGAGCATACAACATTCTCAAATTCTTAATGTGGACCCCTTTTTGACTAATGAAGTTTAAATTTTTATTATCCTCTTTAGACTGGTTTATACTCTTGGCTCATATTGGTTTTATCCTTATCAAAGTTAGCAAGTAATGTTCATAACAAATGTACTCAAAGCATACCTCCCTATGTTATATTTGTGTAATTAAAAATCCAATTTAAATGCAGAATTTTACATTTATTCTTATCTAAGTTTGTTTTTTTTTTTATGACGTTGTTGGAAACCACTATTGGGGGTCAGAAAACAATACTCCAAAATGTGGTGCTTTGGCATGTGGAGTGCTTTCCACAAAGGACTGAAAGGCCTCAGAAATATGCTTCAGAGCCAAGGTGTCTTTCTGACCTTCTCCTGCTCTCTCTTTCCCTTCTGAAGCACTGGGAGGGGCTCTTTCTGAAGTTCCCTTATCTGACTGAGAGAAGTTCATCCAGAACTTCCCACCTCAGAAGTTCTATTAACCCTCCACCCCGGAATCTACATTTGCCAGAGACAATAGATCATCTTGCAGGAGAGGAAACTAAAAGTCTTTATACCCAGGCCATCAAACTGACAGACTTTTCATCTATTCTTTCAACGATTCTTTTAAGGGATATTACTTGAGATACTTTAGCTGCATAATAAGACAACCTTTGTTTGCAGTTCAGCTCTGTTTTTACCATCTTCCTATAATATGTCTCCACCTCCCTCAGAACTGAGAGGAACTTGTCTCAAAGGGGCCTCTTTATTTCCCCTAACAATCATTTCCTCTTCCTCTAAAACTGCTTAACCCCCTACTCTACTCTACTCTATGAAGGGTGTATTTAAACTTTAACTATCTTGCCCTTCCTTGAGTATTATATTTTGTGTGGCCCCTGTGCACATGTGCATATGGATAAATTTGTATGCCTTTTCTCGTGTTAATCTGTTTATTGTCAGTTTATTTTGGCCGCCTTGATAAATGGAAAACTTCAGAGGGAAAGCTTAAACTTCCCTACACCATCAGGATAATTTTGATATTGAGCCCATCAATCAACATACCAAGAAATCATTTGGCTTTTTATGAGAAGCTAATAAAAATATCTTCATCTGTCTTTATGTAGATAAAAAATTATAAAATGGTGAATGAGATAGGAACAAGGTTAAAACTCTGTATGGCACAAAAGTCCTTCCTTTATTTTGGGGTATTTAGGTATATTTAGTTAGTTGACCCTCTGGGTACATCATTAAGATGTCCAGTCACAAATCCGTGCAACTCTGCTTTCATGCAACCAAAATGTCAGTGTTTCAGCTACATGAGCCAATAAGTTCACACCTTAATGGAGAAAACGTCTAAAATCAAGATGTATGATATAGACAGCATTCTCCCAGTACAATATTCCATTCTTAAATCTTAAGAGTGATTTTTCTCATTTTCTCTATTATCTTTATTTGTTTTATTAAGCTATTTTGTCATTTAGTTTTCTATCCAAACTTCTTTATTGTCATTAGTCTCTGCTCTAATATGTCTTTGAGTCATTATGAATGGACTACATCATTGCAGATGTGCTAACACATAAAAAAGTAAGGAAATGATTACTTATTGACCATTTGGATGTGAATTAAGAACCATACTTCTTTGGCATTAAGCTTGAATCATTCTTAACAATCAAATATTAGCATTCCAAAGATACCACAGCAAAGCATTATTTTTATCTTCAAAATATTGATCAAAAGAAATGAAGAAATTGTTTGATTTAATTTTCTCCTATTGAGATATAACTTGTGGGATTTTAGCCTATGGGTGAAATAATAAGAAAAGATCAGGCACAAAGAGATGGCAGGGTGCTAGACATTCTAAATGGTTTTAATAAAATCTGATGATCTGTCACATCAGGTGCTGCGAATCAATTGCAGGCAGAAAAAAAGGGTGAGTGAAAGGCAAACACAGGGGTGTGTTGTTTAATAACGAAGGTTGGGTTTGGCAGAGGGCAGACTACATTTGCTGCTCCCAGGCAGGGGGAAGATGAAGTAGACTTTTCTTTGTAGAAAGAGAAAATGGATCTTTTCTACCTTGATAGAAGTCTGCAGATCTGGATACGTCCTCAACTTTTGTCTGATACCTTAGCTCTGTGGTCCTGAAATGGAGCCTGCCTGGGATGTATTGGTAGAGCTCCTTTCCTCATACTTTCAGTATAATTCTGACAAAGAAATTCTGCATCACTATCTTAGGATTTCAGGGAATGTATAAGGAAGTCACACCAGTTGGGCTACAGAGCTAGAATTATTTTAGGTGACAGGAGGCCCGCTGTATAATTTTACCATTTCTGAACCAGAATTGACATTCAGATTATTTAGTCCAGCCCCTTCATTTTTGGCGCTCAATGGTATATTCACCTGGGGGGTAAGATTTTCAATTTTGAAGATACTTTGGATAACATGAAAGCTCTATGTGCCAAGGTTATAGAGTGTAGAATAATAGACAATGGAGACTCAGACAGTGGGAGGGGGTGAAGAATGAGAAGTTACTTAATGGGTATAATGCATGATATTTGGGTGATGGTTACATTAAAAGCCTAGACTTTACCACTACACAATATATTCATGTAACAAAACTGCACTTGTACCCCTTAAATTTATGCAAAGGAAAAACAAAGCTGTATATGTCAAGGTAAAATGTTAAATAAACAGTATTTACAAGTTTCATTATGACAATAATAATAGTGAACATTCACTAAGTGCCATGCACTGTCCTCAACACTTGGCACAGATTAACTCATTTAGTCCTAACAATGACCAAGTGTTTAGTCCTAACACTTGGCACAGATTAACTCATTTAGTCCTAACAATGGTATAAAATTATACCCATTGGAGATGGGTATAATCTTCATTTCCCATTTTACAGACGGAGGAAAGAGGCACAGAAAGTTAATTTGCTTAACAACTAAGAGATATGAACGAACCCTGGATTTAAACCCAATGAATTTATCTATAGAGCTTACAGCACTTAACCATGATGCTGTCCTCCTCTCAGGATTGTAGAGAGACAAAGCAACCACAAATTTGAAGTGTAAACTGTTAGCTGAAAGTCACTAAATTAGGTATATATAATTAAGGATGCTATGTCAGTGGCAGTTCTATATTGATAACATAAAAATGCTGGAGTTGTCAAATTTAAATACTATCCGCAGTAGGTTTGGAGTTGTATAATTAAAAAATGTGCCTACTCTTTGTCCTAGACTACTGGCATGGAGCTTCTAACACCATGGAAACTCTTCAAGTGGTAGAAGCATCTTTGTTATTCTTGAGCCCCTTGGGTCACCCTGAGTTTATGCAAATGAGGTGGTTCACGGTGGGCCCCTAGGTAGCTTCAGGAGGGGAACTGGTCACCAGAAAGGACAACTATGTGATTAAAGGGTTGAGATGTGGAGTCAGCCTGAGCCCTGAGGAGAAACAGAGGGCTGGAGATGGACTTCAATCATGTGGTCAATTATTTAATGAATCATCTCTATGTAATGCAACTCCAGCAAAAATTTTGGAAACGAAGCTCAGTGGTGCTTTCTGGTTGGTTAATGCACTGATGTTCTGGGAGGGTGATGTGTACTGATTCCATGAACACAGGGCAGAGAAGCTCTGTACTGGAGATATCCCTACACTTTATTCTAAGTGTGTCTTTATTTAAGTGTTCCCAAGTTATATCCTTTATAATAAAATTGTGATCATAAATATAATGCCTTCTGAAGTTTTGTGAGCCACTCTAGTGAATTAGCGGGATTGTGGGAATCACCCAGAACTGGAACCAGCTGATGTGAAGTGAAGGCAGTCTTGTTGTGGACCCTGCCCTGTAACTTTGGGGTCTCTGCTAACTCCAGGTTAGTGCCATGATTGAATTGCAATACACCAGTTGAGGTCGAAACAGAATAAGGGTGAATAAAGGTAAAAATTAACCATGACTTCCTCACACCTGGCAACAAAGCTAAGCCTTTATGTCATTAAAATATTGCAGGCAAACATGTGGAGGGCTGCAGAAGATGACCTTGGTCTTGACTTCCTCCTGAAGAATGTATGTGTATATGTAAGTGCATGGTACGCATGTGTATATGAAGTTGGAATATCTTGAATTATATAAAGACAGCCCTCATTTTATTGCCCTTTGCTTTATTGTGTTTTGCAGTATTTTTTTAAAAAAATTGAAGGTTTGTGGCAACCCTGCGTTGAGCGAGTCTGTCAGTGCTCTTTTACCACTGCAGGAATTTTTTCTTTTTGAGATGGAGTTTTGCTCTTGTTGCCCAGGCTGGAGTGCAATGGTGTGATCTCAGCTCATTGCAACCTCCGCCTCCTGGATTCAAGTGATTCTCCTGCCTCAGCCTCCTGAGTAGCTGGGGTTACAGGCATGCGCCAAGTGGTCGGTGATTTTTGATGTTACTATTATAATTGTTTTGGGGTGCCATGAACTGTATCCGTATAAGATGGCAAATGTAATCAGTAAATGTGTGTGTTCTGACTGCTCCAGCAACCAGCTATTCCCCCATGTCTTTCCCTTTCCTTAGGTCTCTCTGTTCCCCAAGACAAATGGTGTAGAAATTAAACCAAATAATACCTTACAATGATGGCCTCTCAGTGAAAGAAAGAGTCACATGTCTCTCACTTTAAATCAAAAGCCAGAGAAATAACTAAGCTTAGTGAGGAAGAAATGTTGAAAGTCAACATAGGAGGAAAGCTAGGCTTCTTGCATCAAATAGTTAGCCATGATGTGAATGCAAAGGAAAAATTCTTGAAGGAAATTAAATGTACTCCTCCAGTGAACACACCAATGATAAGGAAACACAACAGCTTTATTGCTGACATGGAGAACGTTTGTGTGGTCTGGATAGATCAAACCAGCCATAACATTTCCTTAAGCCAAAGTCTAATTCAGAGCAAGGCCCTAACTGTTTTCAATTCTGTGAAAACTGAGAGAGGTGAGCAAGATGCAGAAGAAAAGTTGGAAGCTAGCAGAGGTTTGTTCATAACATAAAAGCGCAAGATGAAGCAGCGAGTGCTGATGCAGAAGCTGCGGCAAGTTATCCAGATCTGAGATCCTTGATGAAGTTGGCCACAATAAACCACAGATTTTCAGTGTAAATGAAACAGATCTCTATTGAAAAAAGATGTTGACTTTTAAGTCTTATTATTGAAGAAGTACATTTTGTAAGACTGTCGCTGCCACAGAGAGTGAGTCCTCTGACAGATCTGGGCAAAATCCATTGGAAACCTCTGGAAAGGACTCACCATTCTAAATGCTATAAAGAACAATTATGTGATTCATGAGAGGAGGTTAAAATAGCAATTCCAACCCTCGTGGAAGGCTTGAGGGGTTCAGTACTTCAGTGGAGGAAGTCACCGCAGATGTGGTGGAAATAGCAAGAGAACTAGAATTAGAAGTGGAGCCTGAAGATATGAATGAATTGCTGCAATCTCATGATCAAATTTTAACAAATACAAGTTGCTTCTCATGCATGAGCCAAGAAATTGGTTTCTTGAGGTGGAATCTACTCCTGGTGCAGATGCTGTGAACATTGTTGAAATGACAAACAAGGATTTAGAATATTACATCAACTTACTTGATAAAGCAACAGCAGGGTTGAGAGGATTGACCCCAATTTTGAAAGAAGTTCTGCTGGGGATAAAATGCTATCAAATAGCATCACATGCTACAGAGAAATCTTTCATGAAAGCAAGAGTCAATCGATGCAATAAACTTCATTGTTGTTTTATTTTAAGGAATGTTCATAGTCACCCCAACCTTCAATAACCACCGACATGATCATCAAGACCAGATCCTCCACCAGCAAAGATTACAACTTGTTTGAGGCTCAGATGATCATTAGTATTTTTCAGCGATAAAGTATTTTAAAATTAAGGTATGTACACTTTTTAGACCTATTGGTATTGTACACTTAGTAGATTACAGTATAGTGGAAACACAACTTTTATATGTACTGATGATAAAGTAATAAGAGTTTTAGGGAAAAGCTTTACAGCAGAACTTACT
>NC_045451.1:63277575-63332940 GCF_002776525.5 Piliocolobus tephrosceles | reverse complement strand
ATTCATGAGCAGAGGTCAAATACTTCTTAGTTTTAAACTGAATAGGTCTCTAATCCATCTTGAATTAATCTTCGTATAAGGAGTAAGGAAAGGATCCAGTTTCAGCTTTCTACTTATGGCTAGCCAATTTTCCCAGCACCATTTATTAAATAGGGAATCCTTTCCCCATTTCTTGTTTTTCTCAGGTTTGTCAAAGATCAGATGGTTGTAGATGTGTGGCATTATTTCTGAAGGCTCCGTTCTGTTCCATTGGTCTATATCTCTGTTTTGGTACCAGTACCATGCTGTTTTGGTTACTGTAGCCTTGTAGTATAGTTTGAAGTCAGGTAGCGTGACGCCTCCGGCTTTGTCCTTTTGACTTAGGATTGTCTTGGCAATACGGGCTCTTTTTTGGTTCCATATGAACTTTAAAGCAGTTTTTTCCAATTCGGTGAAGAAACTCATTGGTAGCTTGATGGGGATGGCATTGAATCTATAAATTACCTTGGGCAGTATGGCCATTTTCACAATATTGATTCTGCCTATCCATGAGCATGGTATGTTCTTCCATTTGTTTGTGTCCTCTTTGATTTCACTGAGCAGTGGTTTGTAGTTCTCCTTAAAGAGGTCCTTTACATCCCTTGTAAGTTGGATTCCTAGGTATTTTATTCTCTTTGAAGCAATTGTGAATGGAAGTTCATTCCTGATTTGGCTCTCTGCTTGTCTGTTACTGGTGTATAAGAATGCTTGTGATTTTTGCACATTAATTTTGTATCCTGAGACTTTGCTGAAGTTGCTTATCAGCTTAAGAAGATTTTGGGCTGAGACGATGGGGTTTTCTAAATACACAATCATGTCATCTGCAAACAGGGACAATTTGACTTCCTCTTTTCCTAACTGAATACCCTAGATTTCTTTCTCTTGCCTGATTGCCCTAGCCAGAACTTCCAACACTATGTTGAATAGGAGTGGTGAGAGAGGGCATCCCTGTCTTGTGCCAGTTTTCAAAGGGAACTTTTCCAGTTTTTGCCCATTCAGTATGATATTAGCTGTGGGTTTGTCATAAATAGCTCTTATTATTTTGAGGTACGTTCCATCAATACCGAATTTGTTGAGCATTTTTAGCATGAAGGGCTGTTGAATTTTGTCAAAAGCCTTTTCTGCATCTATTGAGATAATCATGTGGTTCTTGTCTTTGGTTCTGTTGATATGCCGGATTACGTTGATTGATTTGCGAATGTTGAACCAGCCTTGCATCCCAGGGATGAAGCCCACTTGATCATGGTGGATAAGCTTTTTGATGTGCTGCTGAATCCGGTTTGCCAGTATTTTATTGAGGATTTTTGCATCGATGTTCATCAGGGAGATTGGTCTAAAATTCTCTTTTTTTGTTGTGTCTCTGCCAGGCTTTGGTATCAGGATGATGCTGGCCTCATAAAATGAGTTAGGGAGGATTCCCTCTTTTTCTATTGATTGGAATAGTTTCAGAAGGAATGGTACCAGCTCCTCCTTGTACCTCTGGTAGAATTCAGCTGTGAATCCATCTGGTCCTGGGCTTTTTTTGGTGGGCAGGCTATTAATTGTTGCCTCAATTTCAGAGGCTGCTATTGGTCTATTCAGGGATTCAACTTCTTCCTGGTTTAGTCTTGGAAGAGTGTACGCGTCCAGGAAATTATCCATTTCTTCTAGATTTTCTAGTTGATTTGCGTAGAGGTGTTTATAGTATTCTCTGATGGTAGTTTGTATTTCTGTGGGGTCGGTGGTGATATCCCCTTTATCATTTTTTATTGCGTCTATTTGATTCCTCTCTCTTTTCTTCTTTATTAATCTTGCTAGCGGTCTGTCAATTTTGTTGATCTTTTCAAAAAACCAACTCCTGGATTCATTGATTTTTTGGAGGGTTTTTTGTGTCTCTATCTCCTTCAGTTCTGCTCTGATCTTAGTTATTTCTTGCCTTCTGCTAGCTTTTGAATGTGTTTGCTCTTGCCTCTCTAGTTCTTTTAATTGTGATGTTAGAGTGTCAATTTTAGATCTTTCCTGCTTTCTCTTGTGGGCACTTAGTGCTATAAATTTCCCTCTACATACTGCTTTAAATGTGTCCCAGAGATTCTGGTATGTTGTATCTTTGTTCTCATTGGATTCAAAGAACATCTTTATTTCTGCTTTCATTTCGTTATGTACCCAGTAGTCATTCAGGAGCAGGTTGTTCAGTTTCCATGTAGTTGAGCGGTTTTGATTGAATTTCTTAGTCCTGAGTTCTAGTTTGATTGCACTGTGGTCAGAGAGACAGTTTGTTATAATTTCTGTTCTTTTACATTTGCTGAGGAGTGCTTTACTTCCAATTATGTGGTCAATTTTGGAATAAGTGTGATGTGGTGCTGAGAAGAATGTATATTCTGTTGACTTGGGGTGGAGAGTTCTATAGATGTCTATTAGGTCCACTTGGTGCAGAGATGAGTTCAATTCCTGGATATCCTTGTTAACTTTCTGTCTCGTTGATCTGTCTAATGTTGACAGTGGAGTGTTGAAGTCTCCCATTATTATTGTATGGGAGTCTAAGTCTCTTTGTAAGTCTCTAAGGACTTGCTTTATGAATCTGGGTGCTCCTGTATTAGGTGCATATATATTTAGGATAGTTAGCTCTTCCTGTTGGATTGATCCCTTTACCATTATGTAATGGCCTTCTTTGTCTCTTTTGATCTTTGCTGGTTTAAAGTCTGTTTTATCAGAGACTAGGATTGCAACCCCTGCTTTTTTTTGTTCTCCATTTGCTTGGTAGATCTTCCTCCATCCTTTTATTTTGAGCCTATGTATGTCTCTGCATGTGAGATGGGTCTCCTGAAGACAGCAGACTGATGGGTCTTGACTCTTTATCCAGTTTGCCAGTCTGTGTCTTTTAATTGGAGCATTTAGTCCATTTACATTTAAGGTTAATATTGTTATGTGTGATCTTGATCCTGCCATTATGATATTAACTGGTTATTTTGCTCATTAGTTGATGCAGTTTCTTCCTAGGCTCGATGTTCTTTACATTTTGGCATGTTTTTGCAGTGGCTGGTACCGGTTGTTCCTTTCCATGTTTAGGGCTTCCTTCAGGGTCTCTTGTAAGGCAGGCCTGGTGGTGACAAAATCTCTAAGCATTTGCTTATCTGTAAAGAATTTTATTTCTCCTTCACTTATGAAACTTAGTTTGGCTGGATATGAAATTCTGGGTTTAAAATTCTTTTCTTTAAGAACGTTGAATATTGGCCCCCACTCTCTTCTGGCTTGTAGAGTTTCTGCCGAGAGATCTGCTGTCAGTCTGATGGGCTTCCCTTTGTGGGTAACCCGACCTTTCTCTCTGGCTGCCCTTAAGATTTTTTCCTTCATTTCAACTTTGGTGAATCTGGCAATTATGTGTCTTGGAGTTGCTCTTCTGGAGGAGTATCTTTGTGGCGTTCTCTGTATTTCCTGAATTTGAATGTTGGCCTGCCCTGCTAGGTTGGGGAAGTTCTCCTGGATGATATCCTGTAGAGTGTTTTCCAATTTGGTTCCATTTTCCCCCTCACTTTCAGGCACCCCAATCAGACGTAGATTTGGTCTTTTTACATAATCCCATACTTCTTGCAGGCTTTGTTCATTTCTTTTTCTTCTTTTTTCTTTTGGTTTCTCTTCTCGCTTCATTTCATTCATTTGATCCTCCATCGCTGATACTCTTTCTTCCAGTTGATCGAGTCGGTTACTGAAGCTTGTGCATTTGTCACATATTTCTCGTGACATGGTTTTCATCTCTGTCATTTCGTTTATGACCTTCTCTGCATTAATTAGTCTAGCTGTCAATTCTTCCACTTTTTTTTCAAGATTTTTAGTTTCTTTGCGCTGGGTACGTAATTCCTCCTTTAGCTCTGAGAGGTTTGATGGACTGAAGCCTTCTTCTCTCATCTCATCAAAATCATTCTCTGACCAGCTTTGATCCGTTGCTGGCGATGGGCTGTGCTCCTTTGCAGGAGGAGATGCGCTCTTATTTTTTGAATTTCCAGCTTTTCTGCCCTGCTTTTTCCCCATCTTTGTGGTTTTATCTGTCACTGGTCTTTGATGATGGTGACGTACTGATGGGGTTTTGATTTAGGTGTCCTTCCTGTTTGATAGGTTTCCTTCTGACTGTCAGGACCCTCAGCTATAGGTCTGTTGGAGATTGCTTGAGGTCCACTCCAGACCCTGTTTGCCTGGGTATCAGCAGCAGAGGTTGCAGAAGATAGAATATTGCTGAACAGCGAGTGCACCTGTCTGATTCTTGCTTTGGAAGCTTCCTCTCAGGGGTGTACTCCACCCTGTGAGGTGTGGGGTGTCAGACTGCCCCTAGTGGGGGATGTCTCCCAGTTAGGCTACTCAGGGGTCAGTGACCCACTTGAGCAGGCAGACTGCCCCTTCTCAGATCTCAACCTCCGTGTTGGGAGATCCCCTGCTCTCTTCAAAGCTGTCAGACAGAGTCGTTCGCGTTTCACAGGCTTCTACTCCTTTAGCTGAGCCCTGTCCCCAGAGGCGCAGTCTACAGAGACAGGCAGGTTTCCTTGAGCTGCTGTGAGCTCCACCCAGTTCCAGCTTCCCAGCGGCTTTAGTTACCTACTTAAGCCTCAGCGATGGTGGGCGCCCCTCCCCCAGCCTCGCTGCTGCCTTGCGGTTAGATTGCCGCAGACTTCTGTGTTAGCAAGGAGAGAGGCTCCGTGGGCGTGGGACCCTCCCGGCCAGGTGTGGGATACAATCTCCGGTGTGCCGGTGTTACAGCGCAGTATTGGGGTGGGAGTTACCCGATTTTCCAGGTGTTGTGTGTCTCAGTTCCCCTGGCTAGGAAAAGGGACTCCCTTCCCCCTCGCGCTTCCCAGGTGAGGCGATGCCTCGCCCTGCTTCAGCTCTCGCTGGTGGGGCTGCAGCAGCTGACCAGCACCGATTGTCCGGCACTCCCGAGTGAGATGACCCCAGTACCTCAGTTGAAAATGCAGAAATCGCCGGTCTTCTGTGTCGCTCGCGCTGGGAGTTGGAGACTGAAGCTGCTCCTATTCGGCCATCTTGCTCCGCCCCCTTTTTTTTTTTTTAATCTGTAGTTTTACTTTGTATGTAATTTGGCAAGTAATATCATTCTTACTGAAAATTTGAAACACCACAGAGGTATCTAGAATAAGTATCAAAGTTCCTTTTTCCCACAGTAGCCACAATTCTCTCTCAGAGAAAGCCATTTTTACAGTTGGGTATGTATTCTTCCAAACCTTTCCCCAGACTTTCACATACAAACAACAAGTGGTTTGGATAGAAGCACTTTTCCATCAAAAGTTCATGAATACATATTCTTCTTCAGCTTTCCTTTCATACTTAATGGTTGGTTTTGGGCATATTTCATGTCAGTATTATAGCTCTAATCCACTCTTCCAACTACTGCCTAGATTATACATATTTAATTATGTGTAATAAATAAAAGAGAAAACAACATTCACATTATCTGATGGAGAAGAAATGAAAGAAGTTTCATTTGTATTTTGTGGATTTCCAGTGCTTTTTAAAAAAATATTATTGCTTGCTTCCTTTGTTGTACTTGTTCTCTAAAGTTTCTTTTCTCAAAATGTCTTTTATATCTATTTGCTAAAGGAAATATATTTACAATACTTGCCTTTTGCAGCATATTCGAACTTTAGCTTATTTAAATACTTCATGCTATTAACAGTAAATCTAAGTTTAAATCTGTAGCTACTCTGATCAGAAACGGGTTTATCGTCATTAGAAGCAGAAATTATTCCTGGGCTGCAAATAAAAGAAACAGAAGAAAATGGTGTATGCCTCACTTATGCGTAATCACTTGAAATGTTTTTCTACTTGAAGTAGAAGTAACGTAGAGCATCAGATCTTCAGTACATTATTTATTAAATGTTTTTCACAGAAATTTATAATATTAAGTGGTTTTTCTATCTAGAAAGATTAGAAATTAAGGGTAGACTTAGTGACTGAAATATGTTTTCACAGTTTTTTCTTGTTTTAGTCCTTAGATTTTTTTTTTGA
The DNA here is from genome assembly GCF_002776525.5 of Piliocolobus tephrosceles. Lineage (NCBI taxonomy): Eukaryota > Metazoa > Chordata > Mammalia > Primates > Cercopithecidae > Piliocolobus > Piliocolobus tephrosceles. The sequence goes on along the minus strand of NC_045451.1, from coordinate 63,326,934 downwards.
CTGAATGAGTCCTCTAATTCTTGTTTCCCATTCTTATTTGGTTCTGATGAATATTGTCCAGGGCCCAAAGGGAAACTTATTTTTCATTGATGGCGATAGGTACCTTATTGCATAAATTATGATCTCCAAAGTTCATATAGTAGATGGCATTAGTTCTTTTGTTTAGAGTTAAAAGACAAGTAAGTTTCAGATGATTTGCGAGTTGGTTAATAATCAAAGTAGCATTTCCAGTGTATAAATTTGATATAAAATAGGAATAAGTAGAGCATAATGGCAAACATATACACATATATATGCTTTCTAATTAGAATAATTTTAATGTAAATGTTTCTGTTATATAGACCCTTCCTATTAGCCAGTTTACTGGTGACTAAATAAATGAGATACATGTTACTGAAGAGAAGTTTTGATGTATGTAAATCTTCTTCATCTTTTTCTTCATTCTTCATCCTATTCTATTTGAATATATCAACAGAATGGTAAATTCACCACAACCCAAGAGTAAAATGGGTCTGTCAGGCCTGGCAAGAACATAAAACAAAGGATAATAACAAAGTTAATCAAATTAACTAATAAGGAAATATACATATTTCCTTTTATAATTCTTAAGTTAACATTTCTGGAATCAATAAGTTATTACAACAAATAATGAAAAAGGATGTAGTTGATGTGGGGTATTAGAAGATTTGGGATACAGATGAGAAATAAACACAAAAAAGAAGTTTTTAGGATTTTTGTGAGGTGTGCTAACACCAAAGAGGTTTTGCAGTTTTTTGTTCATTGATCACCTTACCTACGGTTATTTTGCCTTATGCCTAACACAGTGTGATGTAGTCTATTTGTATTCAAACTCTTGATTTTGAGTGAGTAAATGTTAAGTGAGTAATGCCCTAAGCAATTTTTCAAAGGGAAGGTAGCCTGTCATAGTAAAGAAGGAGGCCTTTAGAACTGTATAGATCTGAGTTTGAAATCTAGCTCAATCCATGCTAGCTCTGTGACTTTAGAGTATTAAGTTAAACTCTCCAAGCTTTAGCTTCCTCATTTCTAAAATTGGATAGTGATACCTATTTATAGGATTGTTCTGAGATTTAAATTAACATGTATGATATCCTTAGATCAGAATATCATGTCTGTATACTCATACATAACAGTTATTGTGATTCACAAGCAGAGACATGGCTTAGGAAATGTCATGACTCTGTGCAAGTAAAGAGTCTATCTTCAGATCTAATTTCAAGTAGAAAGTAAATGTTCTATATGTGCATTTAACAAATATTTATTGACTGTGCACTGAGCCAGGTGTTGTCTCAATTAGAATTAGTACACATTAGAAAATGGTACTGTCAAGGAGCTTACATTAAATAAAGAACATACAGACAAAGATATGAAGATACATGAGCAAAATCTAAATTATGTTAGATCATGATGACTGATAAAGAGGAACTAAAGTAAGGGGGATAGACAATGCTGGCAGAAAATTGAAATTTTAGATAGCATTGTTGGGGAAATCTTCACTAGGAAGGTAGTATTTGAGCGAGGATCTGAAAGAGATGATGGAGAGAGCCATCAGGATATTTGAGGGAACAATTCCTACAAGACTCTAGGTGACAATAAAACTGGTGTGTTCAAGGAACAGCAAGGAGGCCACTGTGGCTGGAGCAAGATGGACTGAGATCAGAGACTGACAGGAACAGATTGTGTAGAGCCTTATGGATGATTGTAAGGATTTTGGCTTTTGTTGGGAATGGGAAAAGAAGCTATGAAAGACTTTTTAAGCGGAGGAGTGACATGATTTGCCTTCACTTTTAAAAGGATCACTCCAAGCTATTGTGGAGTACAGTGCAGAGAGGCAAGGGGGACCAGGGAGACCAACGGGGAAGCTCTTGTAATACTCTAGGAGAGAGAGGATGACTATAACCAAGTGATAGCAGCAGAGAAGGTAAGAAGTGGTTGGATTCTAGATAGAATTTGAAGGTAGAGTAGGCTAGATTTGCAAATGGATGAGATAGAGGGTATAAGATAAAGAGAGGAATCAAGGATGACTCAAAGGAATTTGATGTAAGCCACTAAAGAATAAAATTGCTATTTATTGAGGTTGGAAAAACTTTGGGGAGAGCAAGTTTGACAGAAAAATCAAGAACTCATTCTTGGACATGTTGTGTTTGAGATGATTATTAGATATTCAAATGAAGACAGTCCAGGAAGAAGTCTAGGCTGGAGATATTTTTGGAATTACGAGGGCATAGATGGTATTTTGGAAGTTTTAGGGCATAGATGGTATTTACAGCAATGAGTCTGGGTAATAATATTGCCTTAGTCCATTTTGTGTTGCTATAGCAGAATACCACAGATTAAGTAATTTATAATGAACAGAAATTAATTAGTTCACAGTTCTGGAGGCTGGGAAGTCCAAGATTAAGGGGCTATCATCTGACAAGGGCCTTCTTGCTGCATCATCCCATGGCAGAAGGGCAAAGAGAGGGTGAGAGAGAGCAAGCAAGAGGAGGATAAACTTGTCCTTTTATAAGAAACCCACTTCCCTGATAAAGGCATTAATCAGTTTATGAAGGTTTTGCATCCATGATTCAATCACTCTTAAAGGTCCCACTTCCCAACACTTCTCCATTAGGATTAAGTTTCCAATAAATGAAGTTTGGGGGACATATTCAAACTCAAGCCATAGTAATTACCTATGGAGTGAGGGTGGGAGAGAGAAAAGGAAAGGTTCAAGGACTTAGGCCTGAGATACTCCAAAATTTGGATGACAGGTTAATGAGGAGGAACCAGCAACTGAATGAAGATGGAGGAAATGCAGCAGTGAGATGAAGAAAGTATTTTAAGGATCAGTGGTGTCAAATGCAACAGGACAAGGAGGATGAGGACTGAGAATCATTGGATGCAACAACTGCCATTGGATTTCTTCCCATGGAAGTAAGTTTATTACTCCATATCACTTGGCCATAGCAAGCATGAAAAATGATGACCCAGCAGAGAGAACACATTCTCGTTAGAAAGTCACAAAGCTGCAGCAGTATAGATTCCTTATCAGAATTTTGTAGAGATAATTTGAACGAGGCAAAGATTTTCTGAGCAATCAGCCTGTCAAGATTCAGTTATTCAGCATTTCGACTAATTTGTGTCAGCTCTTCTTTGTTGGTGTTAAAGAATAGCGTACGTTTTCGTTTGTCGCGTGTTTTCTTTTTATGGCAGGAGCAAAATTCTTTTATGCTTTTCTACACTGTAACTAGAAGTGCAGTTGCAGAATTCAGTTTGTGATGTTTAATAATAAAAGAGATTGATAAAAGTCCTTCATTAAAGGAACTTTGACCCAAGGTAATATTCAAAATGTTTAACAATCAGTGTAGTAGAGGACCAATTAGATAGTGGCCAGTATACTGCTACTAAAAGGACTCCGGCCTATTAAAAAATAATACCATCATGATGAAGAACACGAACATAAAATTGATTATGAAAGTCTCAGGAACTAGTGAATGAGATTAGCATTTTAGAGTTTGCATTTCAAATTAAAGTTTAATCAACACAGCTGTCATTCTGAATGGCATTAGCAGTATCAGGTTCAAAGAAACAAATTATTTTTGCCTGCACCTATTATTTATCTAGTATTTGATAGAAATTATGCCACAAACCTGTATTTCCTATTTTTCTCATGTTTTGATGAGTTATATTAGAAACCAGTTTGAGAGATCTTCCTGTTTTGCCCACTGAAGTTCTGCTCTTGAAAATTCTGTAAGTTGGCACTGTATAAAATGAGTGCCCTGGTGGAGAAACAAAGGCATACATTCCTTTATAGATTTGTTCATAATGGGAAGTGGGGGCCACGAGTTCTGTCCTGTTGCCAGCCCAGTGATATAAACCAGGCTGTTTGACTTCAGTCACCTTCACCTATGGCAAATGAAATCCAGGTCTTTACATAATATAGGGCTGGGCTGTGGTTTCATTACTCTGCCGGAATATGATCTAATCCGTCAGTTTCTACTCTAAGGAAAGACACAGAAAATGAGGAGGAAATGACAATAAAGCATTTCTTTTCTTTTGGGAAGTAGCTAGGATGTGAAGCCCCAGTAAATACATGAATAAATAAAATAACTATATTTAAGGGTTGATTTTAGAGTCCTTGCCAGTATGGCTAGAATCTCTGTGATCCACTGGATTTCAATGTCTTTATCATAAACTTCCAAATATTCATCAAGAAAATGGAAGCTTTTAAAATGTTTTACATTCAAGACAGTGCATATTGTAAGACAGAACTTTTAGCTGAATCTCACACTTTACAGTGCATTTCTGAATCTTTGCCTTGAAAAAAATACTGTTTTTTCAAAAGAATAAACAACTGCGGCTACCAACTACCATTATTATCAATATTAATTGTGCACTTACTAAGTGCCATGCTCAGTACTAAACATACTAAATAGTTCACAAAAGTGCTGGAAATCCAACCATTTTGGACATAGTGTGATAAACAGACATAAGATAAGAGAAAATTTTTGTACTATTGGCCAGCAGTAGCAATGAATAAGAAAAATCGATACTTTTCAGATTAAAGAGTGCCTTTTATAGAAATGTCTAAGCACTTAGATAAAAAGATCTCTTGAAGTTCCATTCCACAGATAAACAGATTTTAAATCTCCAGAAGAAGATCAAAGAAAAGACACTTTTCGAGCCAAAAGTGCTCAATGTATATGTGTGTATGTATAGGATGGGGAGGGGAGAGGAGGGATACAAATAATAAAACATCCCTAAATTCTGAAGAGTTTCTAAAGATTTCTAAAGAAATTTTTGGCATAATTCCTAAAATGTTTACTTACTATTTTACTAGGTGTTTCATTTTGTATTTTCTTTGTACTTGCTTATCCCATGTTCTTTCAGATTTCCTGCTGATATGCTAGAGGAACATGGTATTTACTGATAGCTGTATACTTAGAAGTTTAAATGTGACCTCAGGAAAAATTTTTGCTCTGCAAGGGGGAGATGATGAAAAACAGCTTGGACACTGGCAAGTGGACCGAGGTCATCTTTCCTAGGCTGAAAAGCTCAAATGAGTGAGTCTGAACTGCTGTCTTCTATTTTCTCCTCCAGGTCCCCTTCCCACCATTCTCCACCCTGTTCTCTGCCCCTGGAGCCTGCCTATATGGACTTGTTAATGGGATCCCATTGCCTTTGTTGGGTTTGGCCAATTGAGAGCACTATTAAAAGACCAGAGGGAGGGAAGAGAGCACTGGCGGAGTAGCTGCTTGCCTGGGCTCCTTCCTGTGGGGCTGACTCAGTGCCCCTTTGCAGAAATCTCTGGTCCATTCAAGGGGTCTTTTTCTACATGACTTTCTGTCTCCAGATCCCAGTAACCACTGCTCCCCTCCTTCTTTGTGGCATAGGAATGGTGACAGATTACTGTCAGGCCTTGGTGACTCTTCTGTGTATTGTGGTTCCCCCATAGCAATGCCTTTATGATTAAGCTCTTCATAAATAAACTCTGCTAAAATTAACCTATTGTCTGTGTGTCATCTGTTTCCTACTGGGGACTGGTAAAAATTGTATTAATCTACAAGAAAGAAAAGTTATTAAGGATTCGTATGTCATGCCACATACAATATTGTTAGATTTGTGTTGGACTAGTGCTTATTGCTGAACCTCACAAAAAAAAGTGATTTTATTTTCTATTACCTAGAAAAATATTAACAGTTAACATTTCAAAGACCAGGTGACTGTCATGCTTTCATGAACTTGTTCTGAAAAAAAATAATGATTTGTGGATGCAGCCAACGGCTTGATACTGAGTACAGTAGTCTCCTATTATCCACCGGGGATAGGTTCCAAGATCCCCAGTCAATGTCTGAAATTGCACATAATACCAAACTGTGTTTTTTTCCTATATGTACATACCTATGATAAAGTTTAACTTACAAATTAAGCACGGTAAGTGATTAACAACAATAACTAATAATAAAATAGATCAGTTATAACAATATACTATAATAAAAGTTGTATGAATATAGCCTCTGTCTTAATATGTTTTATTTATATATAAAATATATTATAATATATTTATATATTATATATATATAATAATAATATATAATATAAATAATAGTTATATATTGTATATATAAATAAAATATATATTATAAAATATATTGCAAAATTTCAGACCATGGTTGACTGAGTAACTGAAACTGCAAAAGTGAAACTACGGATAATGAGGGAACAACTGTCCTGGGTTTTAGTCTTTCTTCATGGAGGTATAACTACTTTCCAATTTTTCTTGATGTCTATGAAGAAACAGTTTTAAAAAAACTAATGTGTTTGTTTCATGAAATACAATTATGATTTCAATGAAAACATAATGCTTAGCAATGTATGTTAGGAAGATGTTTCGATAGTGAGGTCTACTTAACCATGGTAATGTCAAATTAGAGAAACTGAAATTTCATTTCTGAAGGGGATGATAGTAAAAACAGAACGTATTTTTAAAACTCTCTAAGTTTATGTGAGTAGCTTCAGAGCTAGAAAAGAATACAGTTTTTTTTTTCAAACAATTTTCCTAGATGTGTAACAGTCAGATCTAATCAATAGAATTTAAATTTTAATTCAAGGAGTATTTATTAAGCATCTACCATCTGCCAGGGTGTGTACCAGATGATAGAAACAGTGGTAAATACCACAGTATAGTCCAGGAACTCTTGCAGATTATAGGTTAGCAGAAAAGACACAAGGCATTTCCAGTGCAGTGAGTCACTCCTGAATTGTGCCACCCCTTTCCCCCAAGAGTCAGTCATCAAGTTGTACCCATTTCTCTATCTTATACCTGTTCCCATTTCTGCATTCATTTGACTATTGCCCTAGTTTAATTCCTAGCCATTTCTCTGTTGGTGTCCTGCACTTAACCCTGCTTCCAGTCTTGCCCCTCAAATCCATGTTTTACATTGTCCTCAGAGTGTTTTAGCCATAAAGCAAAACTGACTGTTTTATACCTCGCAAAACATTCCTCAGTGACTTTCTGAGCTATAAATGTTAAGGGCCTGCTCCTTAGCATAGTGTCCAAGGGGCTGTGTGACCTGGACTCTGCTATACCTCTCATTGCATCCTTCACCTTCAAAGGCAGGCACTGGCTGGGTATGGTGGCTCATGCCTGTAATCCCAATCATTTGGGAGGCCAAGGTGGGAGGATAGCTTGAGCGCAGGAGTTTAAGATCCGTCTAGGCAACATAGCAAGACCCCATATTTCAAAAAAATAAAAAAATTAGCCAGATATGGTGGTGTGCACATGTAGTCTCAGGTACTCTGGAGGCTGAATTGGGAGGATTGCTTGAGCCCAGGAGTCTGAGGCTGAAGTGAGATGTGATCACACCACTGCACACCAGCCTGGGTGACAGAGCAAGACTGTGTCTAAAAAATAATTTAAAAAAATAGTAAATAAAGGCAGGCACTAAATATTGAATAAATGAATTAAAAACATTTAATATAATTTCATCTACCAGAAATGAACACAGAAAATATTTTATTAAGCTGCACATAGATGTAGGGAATGGTTTTGTGCTAGTTAAGTTTTCTCTTTTTTCTTCCCAAACAGTGTTCATTCAGTATTAATCTAATACATGCATATATATTGGGCTCCAAAGGGATGTGTAAGAAACATCCCCTGATACGAAAGTTTACAATTTCTCTGACAAGATGTTGCTCAATTAGGCACTAATGCAAGGTGGGGTTTTTTTTTTTTTGTTTTTTTGTTTTTTTTTTTGAGATAGAGTTTCGTTATTGTCGCCCAAGCTGGAGTGCAGTGGTGCGATCTCCACTCACTGCAACCTCTGTCTCCCGGGTTCAAGCAATTCTCCTGCCTCAGCCTCCCAAGTAGCTGGGATTACAGGCACCCGCCACCATGCCTGGCTAATTTTTGCATTTTTTAGTAGAGACGGGGTTTCACCATGTTGGCCAGGCTGGTCTCCAACTCTTGGTCTCAGGTGATCCGCTTGCCTCAGCCTCCCAAAGTGCTGGGATTACAGGCATGAGCCACGGCGTCCTGCCTACAAGGCAGGTTTTAATGAGGGTCAACATTAGCAATTTGAAAACGCTTGCTGTAGAAATTCATTGAAGGAGAAAGTCGCTTGTGAGGCAGAAGATTGAGCTGGATTGGATGTAGGAGTGAGTTCTGCCCTGAGAGTGGCACTGCTTTTGGGAATTGGCCATGCTATTCTTAGAAACCTGTGAGTTTTCAGACAGAGCTTTCCCATCCTGACCCTGTAGAGATGAGACCTCTCACTGCTGAGGTCTGTACAGTAGAGAAGTGGTGGACGAAGCTATTTTACCTCTGCTGGAATCCTTTTGCGATGGAACCCAAGCCAGTTTCCTGCCTCTCCTGTGTCCTTCAAAGTGGCTGCAGTCTCTGAGGAGTATCCAGGCCCTCAGTGGAGGCTGAGGAAATGGTGAGGCCCACGGTCCAGCAGACCCTCAGATGCCTGAGAGAGAGGTTAAGAAAAATTAGTGAACAACAGAAAACAGAACCGAGTCTGCCCTGTGGTCTGGCAGTTGCAAATGTGGCAAATTCAAACCTTCCCTCTGCTCCGACTCTGGAATTACGCGACAAGATGTTCTTCTTGTACAAGAAGGACACCAGATGGCTTTTTGTTGTGTCCTGCTTCAGCAAAAGGAATCTGTGACATCTCTGATAATGTCTTTTCCCTTTAGCCTGTCTCTCCGATTGTGATACTTTCTTTAAAAAAGTGTAGGAAAGCATCAATCCATATAAAGTTATGTGTTGTTTATAAATCCAAACACAAATTCGTTAATTGTATAAAAAACAATTCCTACGCTGAAATCCTTTGTGTCATTAACATTCTAGGGTTTAACCAAAATGTTATTTTTATAATTGCATATTTTATTGATACCCATTTACCAAAATATGCTTTTAATGATGGGATCTAAATAGGAATGTTTCCAGTTCTGGAGAGAGTAACCTACTTGGAAAACAGTGAAAATTAAATTTCTGTCAATCTTAATTTCTGATCTGAAAGGGATGAACCGTAGTACTGCAATTTCTTGATGATTTCAATACAAATTAAAGTTTCGGGCCTAGAGTGGCCTAAAGATTGCCATCAGTGAAATAAAATTAGGACTTTATAAGAAGCACACTATTGAGAATTGGACTTTTTTAAAAGGTCACATTATATGCATTTCATAGTCATTTAAAAGAATCACAGATCTTCACTGGGATGGCTTTTGTACTTTCCCCTCGTTCTAGACCTTATGACTTAATCATTTGTATATATTTTTTCCAGTGGTATTATAAATGTTCCAAGGATTTGATTAGCATCATATCTTTATTGAATAAGATGGCTGTGAATTTAACAAAACAATGTTATATTCATATATACATATGTGTATACACACACACACACACACACACACACTAAGAGTTGTAAATGTTTTAAGGGTAAACTTGACTTCTATAATAACAGTGAATTCTTGCTAAATGCTTACTGTGCCAAGTAGCATTCTAAGTGTTTTGTATGCAACAATTCATTCACTTCTCAAACAATCTTATGAACTAGATACGATTATACCTGTTTTACAGTTCAGGAGACCAAGGCACAAATATTTTTAATTAAGTTGCCTTTTTTTTTTTTTTTTTCTTTTTTTGAGACGGAGTCTCACTCTGTTGCCCAGGCTGGAGTGCAATGGCACGATCTCAGCTCACTGCAACCTCTGCCTCCCGGGTTCAAGTGATTCTCCTGCCTCAGCCTTCTGAGTAGCTGGGACTACAGGCACTTGCCACCACGCCCAGCTAATTTTTGTATTTTTAACAGAGACAGGGTTTCACCACGTTGGTCAGGCTGGTCTTACACTCCTGACCTCAGGTGATCCACCCGTCTTGGCCTTCCAAAGTGCTGGGATTACAGGCGTGAGTCACCGTGCCCGGCCTAAGTTGCCTAAATTTTTACAGATAGTATGTGATGTTTCTGAGATTTGGACCATAATCTGACTTTAGAATCAATGCTTTGAGGTTGTACATATTGTTCCTTCATAGAAAATTTAACCTGCTGTGCCACAGTAGGCTGAGCAGCTGGCTTGGAAGGTCATGAACAGTCTCAAATCCACAGAAAATCCTTAAAGGTTTTGCTTTGCACTCTCTTTTGTCATCATTTTGGAGCTTTAGTTTATGCTTTGAAATGAATTTATCAAACATTCACTGAGAACCTACTGTTTGTGTGTGTGTCTAAGTTAAGAGGGAAATAATGAAATATTCTTGCTTTTTCAGAGTGCTGGCAGTGGCAGTGAGTGGTTAGGTCTCAGTGATAAGATGATGTAAGAAATTGCAAAAGATAGCAGGCGATGGAGAGGAAGAATGGGGAAGACACCCCATTGGATGGATAACTTACATGGTTAGAACACCTTAACAATGGGTTTGACCCTTTGTGTGTTCCTTGGTCACACTATGCCATGTGAAGTTCCAGTCAATCTTGCAAATGCCAGGGTAAGATAGTGATTGTAGAGGTGAATGATGTATACATGTTGGTATTTAAGAGACATTGTTCCAGAAGCTGCTTATAGAGTGGATTGCAACTGGAGATGCAAGGCAGTCATCTAGCTAAGAGTCTGTTATTATCTCCAGCTAGAAGAATGAGGCTGGGATTGGATATAAAAGAAGGTGGAAGTTCAAGAGATGTTGCAGAAATGTAAGACTGGTATGATGAGAAAACAAGAGATGCAGTTGGTTGTAGAAGAATGAGGGAAATCTAAAATTTAATTTGGAGATGGAAATATTTCAAATAGCACTGGCATCTTCAAATAGAGATGCCTAACAGGCATCTGGACACAGGGAGAAGACTGCAGATTTAGTTGTTAGTAGCATGAAAGTAGCATCTTTGGCTGGAATCATTGTGTGGCCTCCTAGTGGGTCTCTGCATTTTCTCTCTTGCCCCTCTTCTGTTCATTCTCTACACAGCAGCCTACATGATTTATTTTAAAGGAAGTAATGAAAACCTTTTGCTTCCTACTTAAAATTCTTTAATACATTGATTCTAAATGAGGAAAAAAGGGGTACTGAAAAAGCATTTTGAAGCTGAGAGGATGTGTTCTGAGTTGTCATAATGAAGGTGGGGCTATTGTTATATAGGGAGCACAAATCAGAAATTCTTGACATCTTGAAGTGTTGCAGTGCTTGAGCATTTATATGTTGATGTTCAGCTCATTAGAAATTATTATTTCTCATTTGTAGTATTATTAGAATATGTTGTTGATTTATGAAAGATTATATATAAATAAGTTATATATTATCTATGGATTTCATTTTGGGTTAAGAAAGGGACTTTACAAAATATTTCTTATAAAATTTTACTTTCTAATTTTGTTCATCACTGAAAGAAAAGGGGGAAAAATAATAACTATTAGTTCAAAAGAATATACTGAAGTTTGGGGAGACATTCTCCATGTAGATAAGTCTAAATTTAGATGCAATTATTTTTAAGCCTTGGGTTCATCTCATTATCACTAACAAAAATGAATACAGAGCTGTGTGGCAGCCTGAAGGAAATTTGAGTTGAGAACACAAGAGCTGTCAGCCCAGGTCAGGCTTGGACCACAAGCCTGATGATGAATACCATCTCAGTGAGCTGCACGGAGGGGCAGGTTGGAAATGGGCTGAGAATTTTGACATCTGCCTTGGACATTCAGGTCATGCCATTCCTGGTTCCCCTGAGTAAGTGATGATAAATATGCCATTCATAAATTCATTCAGTGGTGTTTCTGAATCTATTTATAGTTTTTGTTCTACACTGAATTTCGGTTGAGTGAATCCTAAAAGTTTACTACCAATTGCCCTAAACAGTGTTTCTCAAGCTATGAGAAATGCTCCATAGGGCAAATTTCCCTGAATTTAGTGAGTTTCAGGGGTTCACAAGGACCCTGCAGAGCATCCGTGGTACACGAATCTATTCAGGTGCTCAGTACAATGCTTGGAATACACTCACTATGATACGCTTTTCTAGGGGATCATGGAGCACATTAGGACAGTGATGATGTGCTAGGAAATGGGATCACAAAACCTCTCTTTGTGTAACATCATGTAGCGGTAGTGTTTCATGGGAAAAACTGTTAGCAGCTTAGGAACAAACTGTTGGAACTTTTTATGTCCATATTCTGACCAGGGGAAAGTTGTCATATCCTGGCAAGACTGTTTTCCATTCTCCTAACCCATTTTTAATACAGGTGGTGGACTGTGAGTGATGAGACCATGGGCCACACATCTCGTGATTCAATCATCAAAATCAGAGCAGCCAACAAATGATAACTCATGGAAAGAACATGGGATTTGGACTATAAAAAGTGAGTTGGATTCCTGCTCTATTATTCCTTGCAGCTGTGTGGTCTCGGGAGTGTTACTGGGTCCTTTGACTTTCCTCATGTATGAAATGGGGATAATGAAATGGCTATTTATTGGCAGAACTGTTTTACAAATCATATCTGCTAATGTGTGTGGAAACTTGGCAAAATGTATTGGTTTTTAAAAAAATTGTGAAGTATTTGACAATTTCTAAATGAAGATGAATCCCGGTGTTCTCATTAGTGAACTGAATAATGAAACATAGTGACTCTTGAGGTTTAAGGCTAAATAATCTTTTGCAAATCAGTGTATAAAGGGAAGGGAAATCCAACCGTTTCCCTGCCAGTAACCCCCACCCCCAAACCCTGTTGAGGTTAATAAGTGCCCCAGCTGCAAACATCATTGCATTAGACTAGGAGCTCAGCTGACCTAATTTAGTGCTCAGCACCTGGTTTTATCTCTGCTCTGCTGGAACCCTCAACACAAAGAGTAGCTTCCAGAAAACTGGTTTTAATACCTTGCTGCTACAATATTCCCAAGAGTTTAGTTTAGGTCCACAAACAAACTCTTCATTTCATCATTTCCTTTTACAGAAAACATGATTTCGATTGGGCTTTTGTTAAAGCGTCTTCCTGCTTTCTTTAAAGAAACAAAAAATATATTAATAGTTACAAAAAGAATTCAGATTTTTCTCCCCTATTCTAAGGAGACAGAACCTTAGTGCCCTTCCTAGTACTACGAGCCAGAAATAGCTAAAGAACTCTGTTAGCTTCTTGATACAAATGATTTAAGAAAATCTTCTTATGTGCTAACTGTGTAATGTACATGCAATGAAGAATGAGTTCAGCTGGGTGCAGTGGCTCATGCCTGTAATCCCTGCACTTTGGGAGGCTGAGGTGGGTGGATCACCTGAGGTCAGGAGTTTGAGAGCAGTCTGGCCAACATGGTGAAACCCTGTCTCTACTAAAAGTACAAACAAAACAAAACAAAACCAAAAAAACCTAAAAATACAAAATTAGGGCATGGTGGCGCGTGCCTGTAATCCCAGCTACTCGGGAGGCTGAGGCAGGAGAATTGCTTGAACCCAGGAGGTGGAGGGTGCAGTGGATGGAGATCATGCCATTGTACTCCAGCCTGGGCGACAAGAACAAAACTCCGTCTCAAAAAAAAAAAAAAAAAAAAGAAAAAAAAAAAAGAATGACTTCATAAGGCAACTCCTCTCAGCAGAGGCATTGTTATTAAAATGACTTGAATTCAGTCTCACCTAGAACACGCGTGTGTGCGCTAATATGCCGCTCAGAGTTGAGAGGTATAACAACAGCCAACAAATGATGAATGATGCAGCTCTCGGAGGATGGGTCCCTCCTGTTACAAAACATCATCAGGGCATAGTCCTGTGTTTCTAGGCAAAAAACAAGTTTACCTTTACATTGTGGGAGTTGGATTTGAATTAGATTTGGAGAAGAGAGTTTGAGAGAAGACCTTAAACATTACAAATGACATTTATAGGGAAAAATATCAAGGATGGGAAGAAACAACAACCCTATTTTGTTTTATTTCTTCGGATGGCAGTGTTGGAAGTATTGGTGTTGGTGGGGTGGGTGGTGTATGTGTGGGTATGTGTGAATGTTCAAGAAGTAGGACATAAATGGACTAAAAGTCATCTTGAGCCTGTTAAAGATTGAAGGAAGAAGTACGGTAGAGCAAGGGTCAACAACTCCAATGCACTTGGTGCGGCTGCTAAGTTAAATGAAGGGTAAAAACAAAGGCTGTAATGACTGGTGTGGGCTGTGATTAATGAATGCATACATCCCCTGAGGCATTCAAAGTACATTTAAAAACAAAACAAACACCATGCAGACCAAGCAAGGCAGTTGCGTGGGCTGAAATGCATCTTCTGGACTGGTGGCCAGTTTGCAATTCTGGGCAAAAGTTTAAGAAGTAAACTGTCTAGATTCAGTACCTCTTAAACCTGATAACCTGATATTTAGCATCTGAAAGCCTCATTTTCCTCACCTCTAGAATGTAGATAATGATAGTACTTACCTTTTGGGATTATTGGGAGAACATTGAGACAATGCATATACACAACACACTTAACAGAATAGCTGGCACCTAGCAAGCATTGAATAAATATTAGTTGTGTGCATATACATACACACACTTTAATAAAAATGTATATATACAAATGCCCATTTCCTCCTTCAAATAATCATCTGGGGAAACTATATACTTTTATAATAATGTCTTGGACAAGAAGTACCTTATTTGTTCATCTTTGTATCTCCCCATGTTGAAATGCCATCAAAGCCTGTGGCTTGTCTTTTGAATGTATTTGATGGCAGCAAATCTCTTCTTTCAGAAAGTGGGAGGGGATTTGGGCTTTGAAAAACGTTAAAAGTCCTTTGCAGTAAAGACTGACAAATATGATAAATAATAAAACTGAGTGATACAATTTACAAAAATAAGTTAATAAAAGGGAAGAAGAATTGAGGCATAAAATGATATGCAGTGTGGAGATAGGGACTCATTCAGAGAGAATGGGCCATAATTATTTTGCTGGTTTTCTAGCTCCCTGATATTCTTATTTTAGCACATCTTCTCCACATTTAAATGTTGGAGAACCCTGGGGCTCAGTAATTGAGCCTCTTCTCTATCTGTCCTCACTCTCCCCAGGTGATCTCATGCCTTCTCATGGCTTTAACTAACTATCTTCTATTTGCTTTACTCCTAAATTTATACTTTCAGTTAGCATTTTTCCTCTAGACTCTAAACTTATGTATTTGACCACCCAGTCAACACCTCTACACAGATGTCTAATGAACTCCTCAAATTTATGTCCACAATGGAGCTTTTGCTGTTTGGTACCCCCTTCCCAAATCCGCTCTCCCCGTAATTCTTCCTGACTCAGCTAATGGCAACTCTGTCCTCCTAGTTGTTCGAGGCAACCTGTGGTGTCATGCTTGATACCTCTTTTTCTCTCTTACCTTGCATGTGGCTCATCAGCACAGTCTGTCTGCTCTACCAGTTATCACCCCAGTTCTACCATCCTGGTCCAAACCACCGTCGTCTCTCCCCTGGCGTTTTACAGCAGTTCATCCATCCTGGGCCTATTCATGTCCTGTTTCTCAGCACCTCATCACAGTGATCCTGTTCAAATGAAAGTCTGGTCATGTTACTGCTCTAAGGCTTCCCATCTGACTCAGTTGCAATCCTTATCGATCTGTGAAGCGGCTCTGCAAACTTGTCTTCTGTCCAACTTCTCTGGCTTCATTGCCTCTCTCCTCATTCACTCACACCTGCCACACTGGCCTCCTTGCTGTTCCCTGACCCCCACCAGGAGCTGCTACCTCAGGGCCTATGCTCTTGTTACTTCCTGTCTGGAATGCTTCTCCCCTCTATATTTGCATAGCTACTTTTCTCACTTCCTTCAGGTCTTTACTTAAAGTCACCTTCCCTGGCTGCCCTATTGAGGAATTTTATTTTCTTTCCCCATGTTTTCCTTCCCTGTTTAATTTATTTATTTTTCCTTAGCAATTGCTTCTCTCTCTCTCTCTCTCCCCACCCCCCCTCAAAAGTAAGCTCTTTGAAGGCAGAAAATTTGTATGTTTTATTAACTGTTGTATCTCTGGTGCCTTGAATATGCCTGGCCCATAGTAAACACTCAATAAATATTTGTTGAGTAAAGGAATAAATGTGTTCATTGCCCTTTCTGTTATCTATTTGAAAATGATGCAGCAACTGTGGACGATACAGGCAATGATTATAGTGGAGAAGGCACAGGACCAGGAATCCAGGCACTTGGATTCTGCTTCCAGCTGTGCTACTCAGTAGCTGTATAGTTTTGGGCCTGTGGCTTTACCTCCATAGGCGTTGATTTCTTCATCTACAAAATGAGGTGGTTAAATGAGATACACAGATGGCTGCTAGAATCACTTTCATCTCTGGGGTGAAATGACTAATATAACAAGGAAGATTCTTATAATAACGAAGATCTGTGCTTTATTTCAGAGCAACTTAGAACTCTTTGTGATAGCCAGAGAGGGTGCATTTGTGCGTCTCTCTTTTTAAAAGTTAGCTCTAATAGTTTCTGTCTTTGAGGGAGGGTCAAAGCCAGGCAGTGGGAAGGAGAAGAGGTAACTCCTGTGTGGGTCTTTAGCCTCTCATTTATCACACCGGCTTAACATATTCCCTCACCAAGCCGACAACTTATGTTTACTATCGTAGTAATGCTGATGCTGTAACACTGAGTTATGTGTTGTCTGAAATATTTCTATGTGCATCGATTGGCATCACAACATCCCCATGTAGAAGGTGAGTCAGATTTTATTAACACCCACATTTATAGAAGCTAGGAGCAGACTAGTTGGCAATGTCACAGAGAAAACTTGTAACAAGTCAAGGCCAGATCCCGTAAGAAGTGTTCTTTTTTAGTAATATCCACCATTCAGATACTAAAGTCAGAACTGGTGGTGTTCTTGTGAAAGTCTCCAAGTCTGAAGAGGTGGTTGTTTAGAAACACTTATATAAATATTTCTGCAACTCATAGAATGCCAGAAATGTCACAAAATTTTGTTGGAGGTTTGAAGATTTTCAATGGCAATGGAGTTGAGAGAACAGAGCTTGTTGACTTTGGGCTTTGTAGGATAAGTACCTTTTTCCTTCTCTCTACTCAGATCATGTGAGGATAGTGGTCCTGCCTGGGCGTTTTACCAGAGCAGCAATAGAATTCTGGCCTCCGAATTTCTGGTCAAAAAAGCCGAATATGTGGAACAAAATTTGCTTAATTATTAAGCAATTCAATCTATTCTTCAATTAAGAGCAAAAGTGAGCAATGGCAGATACAATTATACTGATAATTATTAACCAATGCAGAATTTTAAAGATAAGAATCCAAAATCAGCTTTGGATAACTGGGAAACTTCCCACACAGTATAGAAAGCATAAATCAAATACTAAAACTAGATATCCAAGGTCAGTATTTAGAATCTTGATATTTAGAATTAAGCCTATCCTGTGTAGACTTGGCTTCTGGTAAGATGGGCTTAGAGACTGAGCCATATTGCACAGGGTTCCAAGGTTAAGTATGTAAAAACTACAGGGTTGAGCCATATCTCTTTCCCTGGAAAAGCTGGAGAATGGTTTCTAAAAGCTGAATTCCTTAGTGATACATTTAAAATATCATAATTTTTATAACAAAATTAAGTATGTCACAATGAGGAGAAACTGGGAAAACAGAGTGTAGTGAGTATAGTGAACGCAGTATTGTCTGTGAATTTTTACACCTGGAGAAGGATTGCGTAAGATAGGGGGCATATGCATTGTAGGTCTGTTTTTATAGCTAAAGCCTCAATACCATGAAGACTATTCCTGGCAAGGGAACAAATTAAACCTTCCTCTCAGCCCTAACACCCCAGAGAGAATGCAGCTGTCAGAGCAGAGATTTCTGCACATGACATTCACGTTAGAGCTATCTAGACCAGCAGGCAGATAAAAGCTATCCCAAGAGTTGAGAAGTAAAGCAGACTGTAAGCATTTTGCAAAGCATATTAGAATGAAACACAGTTTCCATATAAATCAACAGGTAAAGAGGAACTTTGAATAATTCCGTATACCAAGGCTGATCATACCGAATGGTGGTAGCGTCAGTGCTAAAGCAGCATAGCACAGAGAGAGCCAGCAGATCTGGGGCTACCAAGGAAGATGGTCCCAGACAAGCCCCAACTGAGGTTGTGCTATTAGTCACACTAGCTAATGTGCTTGCCATTGTATTCAGAAGTCCTGAACATCAATTTCAGAAACTCATTGCTTATTACTTTCGCTTGTATATATGTTTTTAATTTGGTCTATGAGTGAGGGTTGAATCATTCCCAATGAGCTGTTCTGACCTACTCATGGTACTCAGCTAAAAGAACCCCCCAGGGATTGTTATATGTAGATACCCAGACTAGGTGGACCCTGAATGTTATTAATACTTGTGAAGATTCTGATATTTAATGAATGCCATATCATCAGGGCCAGTTTCTGTTTCAGTAGCAATTTATAACTCACCATTCCCTGACAGATACTGGTTTGTATCCTTCTTCGTACAGTATATCTGGAATTATATACTCTCAGAATTATAATATGCTGTTAGGTTTCATTGTAATCTTTGCTGCACAACCATGAACATTCTCTTTTTTTTTTTTGAGGTGGAGTCTCACTTTGTTGCCCAGGCTGGAGTGCAGTGGTGTGATCTTGGCTCACTGCAAGCTCCACCTCCTAGGTTCACACCATTCTCCTGCCTCAGCCTTCCAAGTAGCTGGGACTACAGGCGCCCACCCCCAACGCCCGGCTAAGTTTTTGTATTTTTAGTAGAGACGGGGTTTCACCGTGTTAGCCATGATGCTGTCGATCTCCTGACCTCGTGATCTGCCTGCCTCGGATCATAAAACGTTTGAATCATAAAACGTTTTATGTTTTTATTTTTTAAGTCAGCTGACTTTCAGATTATAACTCTTAAAGATGGTTTTCCAGAGGTTATGAAATACAGGTTAATCTAGCTGCGCAGCACACACACACACACACACACACACACACACACACGCACACACACACATGCAAGAAAATGAACTCTTTTGGAAAGGACACCATGGTACTAATGTGCCAGAGATTGTATCCACAAATCTTTTCTTCTTATCAAGGTCTAACTAGAGTCTGGGCATGGTGACTCATGCTTGTAATCCTAGCACTTTGGGAGGCCGAGACGGGTGGATTGCCTGAGCTCAGGAGCTTGAGACCAGCCTGGCCAACATGGTGAAACCCCATCTCTACTAAAATACAAAAAATCAGCTGGGCATGGCAGTGGGTGCCTGGAATCCTAGCTACTTAGGAGGCTAAGATATGAGAATTGCTTGAACTTGGGAGGTGGAGGTTGCAGTGAGCCGGGATTGGGCCAGTGCACTCCAGCCTGGGCAACAAAGCGAAACTGTTAAAAAAAAAAAAAAAAAGATCTAACTAGAACTGTCACTGAGCTCATCTACCCAGGTAACTCATTGTCCATTGGTAACACTAATTACATTACACATCCTCACAACACCATCCATGACTCCTCATCACTGATGGGATTAAATGCAAAACCCATCATGGACCAAACAAGACTTCATCTTCTGTCTACCCTACCTCATATTTCATGCATTAGGGGAGCACATGGCTTTTGCTTCTTTGCACACACCATGCTGGTTATTGAGTCCTTTGTTCAGTTTATGCTTTTCCCTTGGGAATATCTTTTGTCCTCATTTACTCACAACTATTGATGCTAAAGCTTGACTCAAGCATCACCTTTTCTTTCTACCTCCCTCAGGCCTTCTGCTGTCTTCTCCACTGGTTGGGTGAGGTGACTCTGAGTTCCCATTGGACTCAATGCAAATCACTAAAAAGTACATTTTATTTATTTGTCTGTCCCTTCCAGTGGGCTGCAAGTTCCTTGAAGGCAGAGTCTGTATATTAATTATTAATCTTTGGGTTTCCCATTTTCTAGCTCAGTGATTGATATGTAGCAGCTGAAATAAATAATAACTGTTTATTTAATTAAATGGTATTATTAAAAAATAGCTAAAAATCTTAAGAGGCTCAATAGAATTTATTATGAAAGAACACAAATTCAAATCCAATTTTGAAGTCTAATGAGAATGATAACTTGGATGTGGTTTTATTTCCATTCTTGTGGGGTTACTGCCAAATTGGCAAAGAGGCTTTCCAAAAAAAAGCAAGAAATAAAGAATCAAGTGAATGAATGGATACAGGTCTTCAGCCTCCCCTCAGCTCTTGTGCTCAAACAGCAGTCAACCTGGAGAGCAGGAAACCAATGGGCTCCTTGTCTTTGATAGCAGGAGGCTGGGGGTGAGGCCACATAAGCACCCAAGGGTCCACGCACCACCACAAATGACAATTCTTGCTTTACCATGAACTCTCACTTTGGGATTATATTTGTCAGTGTGTCATCAGACCAATAAGTGGCCTGACCAAGGCCCAACCATCAGTGTATCTTTTCAGGTGCTAGCAGAATGTGGCCTAAGTTTGTCATCAAATTCCAGACCAAATAACATCAGAAAAGCAGTAATTATGTCTAAAGTCTTCTGTGGCTATGGGTCTGCCACAAACCAAATGTCTACTTTACTGAAGATTTTCATCCATGAGATTTACTGTGTATGTATAATTTACCAGGGTCATGTTCAAGTTATAATAATCTAGAATTAAAATTACCTCCTAGATTCCAGCAACTAAGAGAACATCATATATGCAAATGAGATCCCAATAATAAAAGTTCAGGTTGAGGTTACAAAGAATTTATTTCCATGCTTTGTTAATAAAAACCTTAGAAACATGAAGAAGGATCAAGAGATGCAATTTTTCCCATGCCATGAGCGAGAGAACATTTTTCATCTTAGTAAATGGTCTTATGCATTTTTTCCCCCAAATGTCATGCGTGTGTGTTGGGAAAGAAAACTGGAGACCTCTGGTTAAAATGTGTGCTTTTTGATATACAAATCATTATTCCAGGGATTCTTAAAATACACAAGAGTGCATAGTCTAGATGATGCGGTGTGATCCATACTGTCTCATTGGAATTATATAGGCTTTTCCTGTTTTTAGGCCCCTACTTCAGGTCCCGCCACTCACTATACCATTAATGATTTGAGTTTGGACTTCTGGAATGTTAGCAAGGTTGAAAAAAGTTAGCTGGAGAATTAGGCTATAGGGTTCAATGTGTGTTTAAAAATCTATGTCATAGTGGGTTGGATTTTCAAATCTTTCCCCCCTCATCCTACCAGTTTTATTCCCTGTTTTTCCCCAACCAGCACCCTCTGCTCTGCCCACTGCTTTTGATTGTGTCCCCATTGTCTTGAGACCTTGTTGTGTTCATTTTCTTCTGGGTTCCTTTGCTCATGTTGTAACTGGGCTGTGCTTTGCTTTCCTGCTTTATACATTTAAGATCTGGGCGTTCTTCAGGTTGCAGCTCACTGACTATTTCTTCTATTAATCTCCTTCAACTTCTCAAATAGGCATTCTCAAATATTCAAACTATTATGACAGTTGTCTGTTTTGCTTATTTTTATTTTCTGTCGTTCTGTTATTAACTGTTTCACGGACATGTTTTAGCCTTAGCAAATCTCCATAATAACTTCCATCCTTGATATTCTGATGCTAGATTGTCTCCTTAACCAGGCAGTGAGCTCTATAAAGGATGAGATTCATTTATTTTTGAACCACCTATAATGTGTAGAACATTGCAAATGTTCTATTAGGCACATAGGTGCCTAATAAGGATAGTATGAGTTGCCAAAAAAAAAAAAAGAAATTTTAAAAATCTAAAAAGATATCTATTTTTCATGGTGAAGACATAGGTGCTCAGAATGTATACAAACCATTTGTACTGAATTAATGAAGCTGACATTGCTATTTAAACTTTTTCTAATCTACTTACACTTTCACACACTTAGTAAGAGAGAATGACTGACTTAGTAGATTCACAAATTGAATTCTCATCAGCAGACCATATGGGGCACCTGAATTTTAAAAGCTACAGTTTATGTTAAATAATAGAATCTAGAGACTAAAAATCCTAGATAGACTAGCTGTCATTCTATATTTGACTTTGCTTATTTTCTCTTCGGAGGGAATTTATCCAGGAAAGAATAAAAGCATCACAAGGGGACGAGGGCAAGACACAATAAAGAGGGAGCACCGCCTGTCTTAGAAAATGAAACGGGTCACTGTTAATTTTCACCACTGGAAAGTGACTGACATTTCTGACATGTTTGAGGGTAGCAGTCGATGGGGTTATTGGTTCCTCCTCTAAACCATAGCCTTTGTTAAGCCCACTGCCCCCAGGTAAGCTGAGATTTCTTCTTAGAGAAATATAGCCACCGCATTAGTACAGGCTGAGGGCTTAAAACTCAACAATGTGGATCATTCCAAGAACCACCAGGCCACATGTTAGCTTTTATGAGGTATACATAATATGCATATAATCTTTCAATGAAAAACTTAATTTCGCGAATTTGCTTTTTCAGTCACAGATTCAGCTTTCCTCAGTTGCTCCTTGTCTGGGTTTTCCTGACATTTTTACCTGTCTTCATTGCCATCCTGTTTGTGTCTGATTCATCCTGTGCCTGTGCAGAGTCTTGGGGCTCACCCTCCCTCTGAGCTCATTGGCTGTGAGCTCTGCTTCAGCCCCTAGCCTGCAGGCCACCTCTGAGCAGGGATACCAGCTGCATGCCACATCTGCCTGCCCATGGACTGCCCAAGGGCTTGCTGGTGCAAGATGACGGGCAGGGGAATTCACTCTCCACAGCATCAATGTTAGCCAGTGGGAAATAGGAGGAGAACAGATAGAAATATGTCCTGTTTTTTCCATGGGCTTTTTGTTTTTCTCTAGGCAAAGAGTCTCTGTGCAGGGTGTGCCTGGAGGCATCCGACTAGCTGAGCAAATGTCCTGGAAGTGATCGGCTGTGTCTCTTTGGAGTTCCTTATGAAGCAGTTGCTAGCGCAGTAATGCATCACATTGCATTGCTTCTCATCCCTCCAGCTTTACTTACAGTTTTCCTTCCCCTTGTTTCCCTGGGATTGTATGTCCCAAATAAATCTTCAGAGCTTCATCCTGCCTCAGGCTGTTTTTCCAGGGAAACTCTGCCAAGATGATATAATAATGACTTGTTTATATGCTTATCACTTCTGGGAGACTGTAAACCCCCTGAAAGCAGAAGCTATGTCATATATTTTTGTTTTACTTCCCCAGTGCCTGACACAAAATAGGCCAAAGGTCCATTTCATATGACAGACTTCTATATGAAAATATAGAAAATCATAGAATGAAAATGTTCTTTGTAAAATGGATACTTTGAAATATGATTGTTATATGTTTTTAATTGTATTGACTAATATCTAAAGATCATCCCTTATATAGTAAATATAATGTGGTATTTGAATCATGAAGAAAGTATGAAAAAGAGAGTTTTACTAAGCAGAGAGTTAAAAGCCCCAGAAGTATTTTTACCATGTTGTTATCACTAACAGTAAAATATTTCTAATGAAGAATTAACCTTTTTGAAAAATAGAAAAAAGAAAAAAAATCCCAGAAAATTCAAACTCTGTGCAGTATATTTAAACATCTTAGGAGCTGGCCACCTCTGAAAGCTAAAGGACAAATAAATATCAAGTAATAAACATTGAAGAACTTTGACAGGAAATAAAGGCAGAAAGCCCATTACTTTCATAAAAAGAGAAGCCTCAATAAGGCCAGATTGGGAATAAAGCAAATCTTAGCACCTTCTGTTGAATTTTCAATAAACCACAGATGCCAAACATTCATTTCATTTAACTCAGTCGGTGCTTAGCTCGAATAGAGTACTTTAAGCCTTTCCCAAATTGGATTAATGATGGTGAAAGAAATCCTGCAATTACAGATAAGAGGATGGTGGGACGATAGTAAGCCCAGGGTAATTTATGGTTGAGAATATATTTTGATCACGAATGCTTCTTGTCTGGGCTCTAAGATCTAGATCTAGTGTGAGCCCCATGTGACTCCATTCAAGTTTGGGCGTGGATTAAACAACATAAATGTTTTAGGAATTTACACCTTGATCCAACACTGTCTACCCTTTTATCCTTTATTTCCAGTTTTGTTTCAAAGTATTTGTTTGTATGTGTTGAAGGAGGGTTGCCGACCAATAGGCAATAGTGATATTGCACTTAGGGAAAAAAATAGCCCTTCCAGAATGTATATGGAAAATGTTTTAAATTTTAGAATCATACGTTTAAACGTTTTAGGAAACCAGATCTTTTAAATAAAAATGGAGGTAAAAGAAATCCAGATGGGAAACACGAGAAAAGAAAAGATGCCAATTTTTATCTAGCCAGAGCTTCATAGGTTACCTCATTTGAGTTTGGTAAGAATCCATCTTCTGAAGGGGATATGATTGTTACTGGGCTATTTCCTGGAGGAAATTGAGGCTCGTGCAGTTTCACAGAAGTTGAACCCCTGTCCTATTCCCTATGTCATGGCTTGGTTGTTGGCAAAATTTAAGATTTCTGTGGTTTCTTATTGGATGCCCTATTCTCATCCATAAGATAGTGGTGACTTTGCCAGTCTTTTACTTTCTACCATTGGATTTTGGTTTTAGTATAAACTGGTGTGGCTTGGAGTATTGGCAGAAAAGATTGGGAAGTAGGACTTGGATAATGTATTAGTCAGGGTTCTCCAGAGAAACAGCACAAAATGAATCATCACAGATATTGTCATCTCTGCCATCTCTGGAGGTTGGTTAGTAGACCATCAATGTCTTCAGTATGATTCTGAGTTTAGTGAAAAAGCCAGTTCCAGCCAAAGATGAGGATGATGCTTGAAGTCTTGCTTTTGAATTCTTTCTTTTGTTACTGCTTTGGTTCTAGATTTGGTACCAATCTTCAGGTAATTTTAATTTTTGATAAAGTGTGATGGAAAATCCACAGAGATAGGTTGCCTGGAAAATCTATCCAATTATTCTGCTTTCTGAATGCTTATCTTGTAAATGTATGCTATTGCAATATTCTCTACCAAAGGAATGTCCATTCACCACTGATGAGTCAAGTGCTTTGTTTTCTAGGGTGGGAGAGGTCTCATATGTTGAAAATGGTTTATGTCTTGTAATATGTCACAAGGAAACAAACACTGAAATGCTATTATTAAAAGTGTGTGTTGTGTGATTGTAAACGTCTTTGACATGGGGTCAAAAATCAAAGTAATCTTTTCTTCCCTTTTCTTTTAACGTATTTTTTTACTCTTTTCATTTCTTTCTGTAGTAACTGCAAATATCATGCAGAAATTTCACTTCTTCAGTTTCTTGAGCTCATAGGTCACATTGCTTTTTTACTGGAATCTCTACCTGGCTCAGTAACCAAGGCAACAAATCCCTGGTTAATGACTCACTAGAAATTCACTGTGGAGGTGGCTTATTAGTTTTTTCCCCAAGAACTGGAATAAAAAGCTTGCTTGTAATTTTTTTCATCTATTTCTCCTTTCTCTCTTGCTTGCAATCCAGACAACCTAAAGTACACTTAATTAAAATCAATAGGCAAAAACATCCAGCACTTTAAAATACTATTTTGGGACTCACCGTATATGTATATGTAAGCATAAAATATTAATAAGCTTAAGAATATTTTATTTTATGACTCCACATCTTTCAATTTGCATGTGGATGAAAAATAAAAATAATTTTAAGACTGTGGTTTTAGGTTTAAGCAGCATCCTAGTCTTCTGAAAAATTGTTCGGAGAAGGCATCTTTTAGAAGGTACTAAACAAGCCTTAAGGGAAAGAAGAGAGAATAAGTAAAAATCTGACAGAAGTTTGAATGAAAAAGAAGTCAACTTTATGAAAAAGAGTAAATGTGAGAAGAAATTGATGAGAGGCAAAAACATCAAAAAATCCTTGGCATTGCCTAAAAATATTCTATAGTATGTAGAGATACAGTTTCAAAGATGAATAAACTCAGTTATATTTCTGGGAAAAATATTTTCTACCAAAATATTTAAAGGGAAGCAAGAGGAAGAAGAAATGATAGAATGACATTTAATATACTTCTCAAGTGTTTACAATAGAGAAAAAGGCAGTAACACTGGTGAACGTGGTTACCTGGCTTGAAAGTGCTGAAAGCAATGGACTTCTTAAGAAAGGTGTGTAGGATCAGGGGAGATGTTAACAGCAGGCTGCAACATGTTCCCCTCTGCGTGTGAGCTTTTAGTGCCATGTTAAATGAAGTAAAAATAACTAAAAATAACTAAATGTTAAATGAAGTAAAATAACTAAAAATAACTAAAATGAGTCAAGAGCCATTACCTCAGGGCTGGGCACAGTGGCTCATGCCTGTAATCCCAGCACTTTAGGAGGCTGAGTTGGGGGATCACATGAGGTCAGGAATTTGAGACCAGCCTGACCAACATGGATACTAAAATACAAAAATTAACTGGGTGTGGTGGCACACGCCTGTAATCCCAGCTACTTGGGAGGCTGAGGCAGGAGAATCTCTTGAACCCAGGAAGCGGAGGTTCCAGTGAGCCGAGATTGCGCCACTGCACTCCTGCCTGGGCGACAAGAGTGAAACTCCGTCTCAAAAATAAAAAAAAAGAACTGTTACCTCAAAGAAGTATTTTAGAACCCCTATTAAGAATTGAAGATAATGCCACTGCATTCCAGCCTGGGTGAACAGAGTAAGGCTTCATGTCAAAAAAAAGAAAAAAAAGAAGACAATACAACAAATTAATATTTATGAATTAAAAGGTTTTTATTTATGGCATTATAGTTGTTCATAATGTGAAAAAACAGATAATGAAAAAAATCACATAATTTTATTATATTGAGAGTTTGAGAAGAATACACTGAAAGTCAGTGGAAACCTAGATACACTATTGGTATATTTATACATTTTATATTACATTACTTTGAAAATTGTCTCTGGAAGAACAAATAGATTCTGTTTGATAGTCCCATAGAAGGTTTTTGCCACCAGGAAACATCACGGCAGCATAATATGGAAGCCTCAGACGAGTACTGCTATTGTGACCAAGGTACTGTTAGGAAAAATAATAACAAAGCATCTAAAAGTCACAAGGGAATGCAATACTACAAGTGGCTATGGGCTGGACTTTTCCCTCCTTGTCCTTGTTCTCTGACCACAGGTTTTCCCGGAAGCCACTCTCCCTTCCCTCTTAGCCTGCAAGTTTTGAGTCTGGAGCCCTGGGCTCCATAGCTGGAGGCTTTCCCCAGGCTAAGCTATCAGCACCTGCCAACCTGGCCAGCCTCAACCAAGAGGACTTAGCCAAAGACTTTTGTTTGAGCTTTTGTTGGACTCTCCTTCTGGCACTGGGCTGTGTGTGGTGGATCTGGGAATCCCAAGTTTCAAGAATCACTGCTGAGAATGAAGTCAACTCCAAGAAGGTGAAGAAAAGAGTGGATATCATCTGAGTCCCGAAGAAAGCTGCATCTGAAGTTGCGACATCGTGTGGACTTCTACATGAGTAGAAAACACTGTTTTGTTTAAATCGTTTGGAGATGTTTCTCCCCCACTTGCAATAAAGAGATTTCTAACAGAGACAGAACTCTTTAACCACAGGTGCAGAACTTCTTGAGTAGAGACATTAGGGATTGGGTAAATTCTGTAATGAAGGCAGGTGTGGCTTCTGTAGATGTTTTGTTTTTTTTTTTTTTTGGTTAATGACTGGGATATCAGAAAAGACTTTAAAGGTATACACCATGTCTTCAAGAAAGCCTGTATCTGAGTTAAGGAAAAAAGAATAATAGCAAGAAAACTAAAAAACAATTAGGCACTATGCTCTGCTGTTCTGATTTAGTAAATGCACAAAGAATATTCGGGGGTTGGAGAGAGTGATTATTCACGAGAAGGCTGTGAGAAGGAGACAGCATAGCAAATAATCAGAATACCTGGTTTAAATGTCTACATTATGCATGGGTCAAAAATTAATGGCTTCTTAGGGCAGATAGATTGTAAATTTTAAAATTTATTACAGTTTATTCCATTAGGGATTAGCTATATTGGTTAACATTTTAGCAGAGAATAAATCATTAGTTCATTTGATGGCATATAAACCTATCAAAAAGAATTGTTTCAGTTTTTGGATCATCATTTGAGAACTGGGATAGCAAACTGAGAAAAGATTTTAAATGCTTTTGTAGCAAATGTGATTGATATTCTTTAGTGATAATGTGATTCTCTTTAAAAGCACAAACATTCTAGTTTTTGCCATTTGCAAGTGGTTCTATGCTTTACAGATTTTTTATTCTTTGCCTTATGAGCACCTATAGCCGATCTGCTCAGTTATATAAGAAATATCTATTTTTCAACTACTTTGTTCCTATTGCTGAAAGGTAACATTGGAATAAATTTGAAGGTCAGTCAGAAATGATAAATTCTGATCTTTGCATTCATGAGCAGAGGTCAAATACTTCTTAGTTTTAAACTGAATAGGTCTCTAATCCATCTTGAATTAATCTTCGTATAAGGAGTAAGGAAAGGATCCAGTTTCAGCTTTCTACTTATGGCTAGCCAATTTTCCCAGCACCATTTATTAAATAGGGAATCCTTTCCCCATTTCTTGTTTTTCTCAGGTTTGTCAAATATCAGATGGTTGTAGATGTGTGGCATTATTTCTGAAGGCTCCGTTCTGTTCCATTGGTCTATATCTCTGTTTTGGTACCAGTACCATGCTGTTTTGGTTACTGTAGCCTTGTAGTATAGTTTGAAGTCAGGTAGGGTGACGCCTCCGGCTTTGTCCTTTTGACTTAGGATTGTCTTGGCAATACGGGCTCTTTTTTGGTTCCATATGAACTTTAAAGCAGTTTTTTCCAATTCGGTGAAGAAACTCATTGGTAGCTTGATGGGGATGGCATTGAATCTATAAATAACCTTGGGCAGTATAGCCATTTTCACAATATTGATTCTGCCTATCCATGAGCATGGTATGTTCTTCCATTTGTTTGTGTCCTCTTTGATTTCACTGAGCAGTGGTTTGTAGTTCTCCTTGAAGAGGTCCTTTAATGTTAGACCTAATACCATAAAAACCCTAGAAGAAAATCTAGGTAGTACCATTCAGGACATAGGCACGGGCAAGGACTTCATGTCTAAAACACCAAAAGCAACGGCAGCAAAAGCCAAAATTGACAAATGGGATCTCATTAAACTAAAGAGCTTCTGCACAGCAAAAGAAACTACCATCAGAGTGAACAGGCAACCTACAGAATGGGAGAAAATTTTTGCAATCTACTCATCTGACAAAGGGCTCATTTCCAGAATCTACAAAGAACTCAAACAAATATACAAGAAAAAAACAAACAACCCCATCCAAAAGTGGGGAAAGGATATGAACAGACATTTCTCAAAAGAAGACATTCATACAGCCAACAGACACATGAAAAAATGCTCATCATCACTGGCCATCAGAGAAATGCAAATCAAAACCACAATGAGATACCATCTCACACCAGTTAGAATGGCAATCATTAAAAAATCAGGAAACAACAGGTGTTGGAGGGGATGTGGAGAAATAGGAACACTTTTACACTGTTGGTGGGATTGTAAACTAGTTCAACCATTATGGAAAACAGTATGGCGATTCCTCAAGGACCTAGAACTAGATGTACCATATGACCCAGCCATCCCACTACTGGGTATATACCCAAAGGATTATAAATTATGCTACTACAAAGACACATGCACACGTATGTTTATTGCGGCACTATTCACAATAGCAAAGACTTGGAATCAACCCAAATGTCCATCAGTGACAGACTGGATTAAGAAAATGTGGCACATATACACCATGGAATACTATGCAGCCATAAAAAAGGATGAGTTTGCGTCCTTTGTAGAGACATGGATGCAGCTGGAAACCATCATTCTTAGCAAATTATCACAAGAAGAGAAAACCAAACACCGCATGTTCTCACTCATAGGTGGGAACTGAACAATGAGCTCACTTGGACTCGGGAAGGGGAACATCACACACTGGGGCCTATCATGGGGAGGGGGGAGGGGGGAGGGATTGCATTGGGGAGTTATACCTGATATAAATGATGAATTGATGGGTGCTGACGAGTTGATGGGTGCAGCACACCAACATGGCACATGTATACATATGTAACCTGCACGTTATGCACATGTACCCTAGAACTTAAAGTATAATAAAAAAAAAAATAAATAAATAAACTGAATAGGTAAGGCATAGAAACTTTGGTGGGTGGCGGCCAGGTGAAATGACTCATGCCTGTAACCCCAGTACTTTGGGAGCCCAAGGAGGGTGGATCACCTGAGGTCAGGAGTTCCTCCACCAGCCTGGCCAACATGATGAAACCCCGTCTCTACTAAAAAGACAAATATTAAGCAGGCATGGTGGCAGACGCCTGTAATCCTAGCTACTTGATCGCTTGACCAGGGAGGGGAAGGTTGCAATGAGCCAAAATCATGCCGCTGCACTACAGCCTGGCCAACATGGTGAAACCCCATCTCTACTAAAAATACGAATATTAGCCAGCCATGGTGGCTGGAGCCTGTAATCCCAGCTACTTGGGAGGCTGAGGCAAGAGAATCGCTTGAACTGGGGAGGCGAAGGTTGCAACTAGCCAAAATCATGCCACTGCACTCCAGCCTGGGCAACAAGAGCGAAACTCGGTCTCAAAAAAAGAAAAAAAAGAAAAAAAGAAAATTTGATGGGTGGCAAAAGGCAGTCAGCAAGTTAATTGGGAATGAATAGAGAATCTTCTTACTGAAATATCAAAAGTATAAAGGATCTTAACACTATTATTAACTTCCAGTAAAACATGAGTGGATGGCTTTTTTAGAGATGATAATAAAAATATAAGTGAAACATACACTGAGAGACTGTTGGAGACTCTGTAGCAGTGTAACTACAGAGTTTAAGTCTGAAAGCTGACTCTGGTATGAAAAAGGATGCAATTAATTCATAAATTAAAAGAACAGATTCTGTCTTTAATGGCAGTGAGGAAAGAATAGAAAGGTAAAAAATACAGTGAGCAGAATAGCATTTTTGTCAGAAATGTTAATTTATTGTGTGTTTGTCTATTTATTTCTCTTGTAAAAAAGAATCAGAATATCTCGGATATTTTGAGTTGTCTTGAGCAGAGCAGATAACTCTGTAAGTCAAGTCTGTGTTTAAACTTACACTCAAGTTAAATGGAAATATGACAGTGTAGGAAGATTCCCTGGGCAGGATATTAAAGTGTTTTTTATAGCTGTCAATAAGCCCATAAATGGTGAAATAAATTCTTTCCCATGAAATAACTTATTTGCAGAAAATAAAAACAAAGTTGATACCATCCTGCTGGTTTGTATTATAAAGCACCAAGAAGTGGTTCTTTTAGATGAGATATGTCATACATAAAGAACAAAACTAACTGACTGTCAAAGTCGCTCAGTCACAGGGGATCTTACGTCTCTAGGAACTTTACCAGGAAGTTTTAAAACCCTGAAGTGAAAATAAACAAGCCACTAAAGTTCTGTAAATCAGGCCAGCAACTCACAGTCTAAGAAAACAGAAGACTGACCTAGGCTAGAGGCCAGGCTGGCCTTTTTTTCTGGCGATTCATGCTATTACCCATTTCCGATGATTGAACTATGCGGTTATACACAATGGGTAATAAGTGTTGTTATAAAAATAAGAGAATCTCTTCATGGGTTTAGGAGTTAAATACCTCTCACAGATACTGTGTTTCAAGGTAACTTGAAACTCCTGTGAAAGAGTTTTGATCCGGCATAATAAGAATACTGTGTAGTGTATTAATTACTTATGTAAAGTATGCGTTTCTTTGTACACCTGCAGTCTGTTTTTATCTTTGGTGGACCTGCTACACAGCCCCCTTGCATCTATTGTTCTCCTCCAATGCAGTGTTCATGTTGCCATCTGGATGATATTTACAAAATGATCTGCTGTCACCCCTTCTCCCTTCCCAATATCCGCTTCCAAGATGTCTATGCGAATGCACCTCACAGAAGCCCAACTACCGGGTGCTGCCCAGAATCGACTTAGGGCCCCTGCTGCGGTGCTCACAAACCCTTCACTGCTTTTTCACTGAGGCTGAAGTTCCCACGAGCTGCTCCTGCCAATGATGGAGTGCGGCAGTTGGTACTAAGACTCTCCCGATGGGTGACTTTGGCTCAAGGACTCCCTGATGGCCTTGCCAAGTCTGTCTTAGACTGCACGGCGGGGCAGTCTAGTCCTTCCACCCAGGGTGGCCAGCCTTCCCGGTGTGCCCCAACTGTCCCACTTTCAATCTTGTCGCAGAAGCCCCTGAGTCCCAGGCAACCCTACTTCCACCTAACTTTCCTTCCCTCTCTCCTTCATGAAGGATCAAGCTTAGTCATGGTCTGACCATTTCCTAGCCTCCCTCCCATCCCATTTCCTCTCACAGGGGTTTCCTCTAATAAAATCCTTGCAGGTTTAATCCCGATGCTGTGTCTGTTTTCAGAGCACCCAGACTACCATGAAGACCCTGCAAAGCCTTCCTGTATGACTTCTCAGAGAAGAAAATGAGAAATTTTGATCAGTGTGTGATCACCTCGCCAATCTCTGTGGTCAGAATCTCACTTGGCAACTCACCAGTACTAGCCTCTTTCAGTTCTCTTTTATTTTATTATTTTATTTTTATTTTATATATTTTTTGTAGAGATGGGATCATGCTATGTTGTCCAGGCTGATCTCAAACTCCTGGCCTCCCACTTTGGCCTCCCAAAGTGTTGGGATTACAGGTGTAAGCCACTACACCTCTTTTAGTTCTCTTTACCATACACACCTCTTCACTTCTTAGGGCTTGAAAACGTAACAAGCTAGGAAGGTTCACAGCAGAGTAGGGAAATTTGTCAATAAAATCACGAAAAAAAAAAAGAAAAAACAAGAATAAAACAACAAGGATACTGTTGGGAATGCTCTTTCCTCCTTCCAGAACACTCATCTGTTCCTCGCTTTTCGCCCACACAGGTTTGTCTAGGTAAGGCCCACTCGATGGGATTTTAACTTGAGGGTGATTTCTGGGGAACATTTCCCCACTCTTCTCACTGGGTGAGGTTTACTCTTCTACATGCTCTTAGCACCAAGAACGTTGCTTTATAGCACCTGCCACGGTAGATATTTTATATTCACTGAATGAATGTTTGATTCAATAATGTCACCTGGTCTGGACATTAAGTACTGTAAGGACAGAAACACGTGTTAACATTTTTTTCTTGCCTCTGTGCCCCTAGCTCCTAACACGGTGCCTGTCACATATAAATAAATACTTACTCAATAAATATCTACTGAATGAATAAATTCAAACATGTAGTATCCTCAGTTCAGCACATGTATCCCAGAACTTAAAGTGAAAAAAAAAAAAAAAACCTAAAGGACATTTGTGAATCTGAAACATTTTCCTATCACCAATGTTCCTCTTACATGCTAATATTCTCCTCTAAAGCTCTGCCTCTTACATTTTTGTTATTCTGAAAGGACCAGGTTAAAGAAAAGTTTCCCAGAGCTCATACTGAGGTGCAAGTGGTTCAATGCACTAGAAAAGATTATTCTTTATACTACATTCTTTTTAATTTTTTTTAGTATCGAAGTGGAAATGCGTATAGTTGTCAAATAATTATACAAGTCTCTCTCTCTCTCTCTTTCTGAGATGGAGTCTTGCTGTGTTGCACAGGCTGGAGTGCAGTGGCGTGATTCTGCTCACTGCAACCTCCACCTCCCGCGTTCAAGCAGTCCTCCTGCCTCAGCCTCCCAAGTAGCTGAGATTACAAGCCTGCACCACCACGCCCGGCTAATTTTTGTATTTTTAGTAGAGATGAGGTTTCACCATGTTGACCAGGTTGGTCTTGAACTCCTCACCTCAAATAATCTGCCCCCCTTGGCCTCTGAAAGTGCTGGGATTACAGGTATGAGCCACCCGTCCCGGCCTACACAAGTCTTACATAGAGAAAAATATTCCCCTACAATTCTGCTCTCCTTCATTTTATTTCTTAGAGCTCAATGCTTTTTAGCTATTTCTTTTTTTTTTCTTTATATCCCTAAATCACATGATTATATTCAACTTCTAGGTTCTTCACTTTAGGGATTATCTTTAGGCTTCCTACTATAAAAGATTAGGCCTGAATTCTCTTTAATCCTTTACTCCTTATAGCAAGCACTTCGCTGCGTGTTTCCCATTCCCGTCATCCTCTTCATAGTTTCACGTTAACATTTTTATATTAATATTTATTATGTACATTGCCATGCTTATATAAATGCTATTTTCAGCTGAGCCCGATACAAGTCTTAGACACTTGCAAAGAGGCCCGTGTCTGGCCAGCCACACTTTGGGAGATCTTCTTCTGGCCCTTACTCATGGGGAGAGAAATTCACAGGGTTAAGGAGGCTCCCTTTCCAGGTCTCACACTGGGTTCAGAGACCGAGAATTCCCCACCCAAATGGCCTGAAACTGCTTCCAAGGCCCATGCATGCCTCAGGCCCTACTAACAGTGGAGGGTGCCACCTATGTGAGTACCTAGGAGGCAGGTGTTTGTGAGGGTGTGGTCAGAGCATGGACACATGGGTGTGTGTCCAGACACATGCCCACAAGGCTCTTCAGATGTGGGATGGACCCTGGGGCTGGAAGAAAAAGGGTGAGCTGTTCAGCTGGGGTCAGTGGCTGGTTCTCCCCTTCCAATGCAAAGTTCTGATGTGGAACTTTGAGGAACTTGAGAGTTTTAAATTCTGTCCTGGACTTCCAGGTCATTTACTAAGGTAGGAGAATAGAATATATTTTATATAACACTTGGCTAGTTTAATTTATATTTTAAAAATATATAGTCATATGATAAATTTATCTTGCCTCCGTTCTGTAAATGTTAGAAGTGGACCTAGGTTAGCCAGGTAGTACCCTGCGATTCTTTTCCTTCCTTGCACAACTTTAAAAATTTCTTTTGTTGTGGTTAATTATTATCTCATTTTGAATTTGCTTTGTTTTCTATGTACTTATCTCTTAGTCCTAATTTATCCCTCAGAAACTTTGATTTCCTCTTAATTAAAACAGGTCAAATAATGTATCTATTTCATCCTTCTGGAGACATTCCTACTGGAACTTTTTCTTTTCATTTTTCTATTATGGTAAGATATACATAATGTAAAGTTTATTATTTCAATATTTTTTATTGATATGCAATATTTTATGTAATTATGGGCTACATGTGAATATTGGTTACATGCATGGAATGAGTAATGATCAAGTCGGGGTATTTGGGGTGCCCATCACCTTGAGTATTTATCATTTCTATGTGTTGGGAGCAACTCAAGACCTCTCTTCTAGCTACTTAGAAATATACAATGTGTTGTTGCTAACTGTAGTCATGCTACTCTACTATTGAACTTTAGAACTTGTATCTTCTATCTAATTGCATGTTTGAACCCATTAACCAACCTTTCTGCATCCTGGGCCTCCCACCCACGCACCCTTCCCAGTCTCCGATATCTGTCATTCTATTCTGTACCTCTATGAGATAAACTCTTTTTGCTTTCACTTATGAGTGAGAACAAGCAATATTTGTCTATTTGTGCCTGCTTTATTTGACTTAACAGGTTCCTTCCATGTTGCTGAAGATGACATGACTTCATTCTCTTTTGTGACTGAAGAGTATTCTATTGTGTACATACACCACATTTTCTTTATCCATTCATCCATTGATGGATTCTTAAGTTGATTACATATCTTTGATATTATGAATAGTGCTGCAGTCAACATAGGGGTAGAGGAATCCCTTTGATGATACTTATTTCTTTTCCTTTGAATAAATACCTAGTAGTGAGCTTGTTGGATTGTACTGCAGTTCTATTTTCAGCTTTTTTGAGAAACCTCTACATTGTTTTACGTAGTGATTATACTAATTTACATTCCTATCAACAGTTTATAAGAGTTCCCTTTTCCGTGCATCCTTGCCTTATTTTGTCTTTTTAATCATAGCCATTCTAACTGGAGAAAGAGGATATCTCATTGTGGTTTTGGTCTGCATTTCCCTAATTAGTGACGTCGAGCACTTTTTCATATACCTGTCAGCCATGTATATGTCTTCTTTTGAAAAATGTGTCTATGTCCTTAGCCCACTTTTTAATGTGATTATTCATTTTTTAAATCATTAAGTTGTTTAGGTTCCTTGTATATTTTGGATATTAGTCAGATAAGTAGTCTGCAAATATTTTCTCCTGTTCTACAGGTTGTCTCTTCATCTGTTGATTGTTTCCTTTGATGTGCAGTAGCTTTTTAGTTTAATATAATCCCATTTGTCTATTTCTGTAATAATTGTCTATGCTTTTGAGGTCTGAGCCATGAAATCTTTTCCTAGATTGATTACTTGAATGTTTTCCCTATTTTTTTTTTTTTTTGCAGTAATGTTATAGTTTTAGGTCTTACGTTTAAATCTTATTCTATCTTGAGTTGATTTTTGTATATGGGGAGAGATAGGGGCCCAGTTTCATTCTTCTGCATATGAATATCCAATTTTCCTGGCACCATTTTTTGAAAAAGGTGTCCTTATCCCAGTGTATGTTCCTGGTGTTTTTATAGAAAATCAGTTGGCTATAAATATGGGAATGTATTTTTGGACTCTCTATTTTTGTTCCATTGGTTTATTTGTCTGTTTTTATACCAATATCATGTTGTTTTGGTTACTATAGCTTTGTAATATGCTTTGAAGTCAAGTAGTGTGACTTCACTTTGTTTTTCTTGCCCAGGATTGCTTTCATTCTTCTGGTTCTTTTTTGTTTCCAAACAAATTTTAAGATTCTTTTTTGTAATTCTGTGAAAAATGACATTGGTGTTTTGGTAGAGATGTCATTGAATTTGTAAATTTCTTTGGGTAGTATGGTCATTTAAATTATATTAATTCTTCTGATCCATGAGCATTAGATGTCTTTCCATTTGTATCTTCTTCATTTTTTTCATCAGTGGTTTGTAGCTTTCTTCGTTAAGATCTTTTACCTCCTTGATTAAATTTATTCCTAGGTGTTTTCCTCTGTTGTTATTGTAAATGGGATTACCTTCTTGATTTCCTTCTCAGCTAGTTCATTATTGATGTATAAAAACACTACTGATTTTTGTATGTTGATTTTATATCCTGCAATTTTACTGAGTTTATTTATCAGTTATAACTTTTCTTGGTGAGGTCTTTAGCTTTTTCTAGATGTAAGATCATATCATCAGAAAAGAGAAACAATTGACTTCCCTTCCCCCCCCCCCCCCCCCCCCCCCAATTTGGATGCCTTTTATTTCTTTTGCTTGCCTGATTATTTGGCAAGGACTTCCAGTACTATGATGAATAGGAGTGATGAAAGCAAGCATCCTTGTCTCATTACAGATCCTGGAGGAAAGGCTTTCAGCTTTTCCCCATTTGGTATGAATTTGGTACATTAGCTGTGAGTTTGTCACATATGGCCTTTATTATTTTGAGGTATGTTCCTTTTATTATTTTATTACAATGTTAGAGCTCCTGGGCTTAGCCTCACATTTTATCATTTCTTTTTTTTATACCTTTGTCATTTTTGCTCTACTTTTTGAGCGATATCCTCATGTTTATCATTCATTCTATTGAGTTTTTCATTTCTACTACTATTAAAAATTTCTCAAAGTCCTTTTTTCTTCTCTGAAAGTTTTTACTCTATAGTATTGTGTTCAAGCTTCATTGATATAAAATCTTTTCTCTCTGAGCATACTGAGGATACATTTTAAAAAGTGTTCTTTTTCTTGAGTGTTCTCTGTTTCCTTCAAGTTCCTTTTTCTGTCTTTGTTTTGTCTCTTCCCTAAAACTTAGAGTCTTTTTTCCAACGACTATTACTCCTTGTCTGTGAGTTTACATTCAAGTGTGGTGCACTGAGAAGCTCATTGCATGCACAGGGCTTGTTGACCACAGACTTCACAATAGACTGAGCAGATCAGATCAGACTGTTTCATTGGGGATACATTCAAATATCAATATCTTTAATTCCTTTTGCTTGAGTTGGTGAGATTCTATAGATAAGGATCTTCTGGGCTCCCCCTGCCAGGGTTCTGTGAACCAAATCAGGAAAGAGGGATGGAGTTTCAACATTCAGGTTCAGTTTTTTTTTTTTATACTTTAAGTTCTAGGGTACATGTGCACAATGTGCAGGTTTGTTACATAGGTATACATGTGCCATGTTGGTTTACTGCACCCATTAACTTGTCATTTACATTAGGTATTTCTCCTAATACTATCTCTCCCCCGCCTCCCACCCCATGACAGGCCCCTGAGTGTGATGTTCCCTGCCCTGTGTCCAAATGTTCTTATTGTTCAATTCCCACCTATGAGTGAGAAGATGCGGTGTTTGGTTTTCTGTCTTTGTAATAGTTTGCTTAGAATGATGGTTTCCAGCTTCATCCATGTCCCTGCAAAGTACATGAACTCATCCATTTTTATGGCTGCATAGTATTATTCCACAGTGTATATGTGCCACATTTTCTTAATGCAGTCTGTCATTGATGGACATTTGGGTTGGTTCCAAGTTTCTGCTATTGTGAATAGTGCCACAATAAACATATGTGTGCATGTGTCTTTATAGTAGCATGATTTATAATCTTTTGGGTATATGCCCAGTAATGGGATCTCTGGGTCAAATGGTATTTCTAGTTCTAGATCCTTGAGGAATCGCCACACTGTCTTCCACAATGGGTGAGCTAGTTTACACTCCCATCAACAGTGTAAAAACTCCATTTTAATCCTCCTTTAGTATTAGTATGAGAAGGGGAGCTGTATCAGTGTCCTCATCCAGAATCCTGTTTTGTCTTTCCCTAGGGTGAAGGAGAGGTAATCGCTCAGTTTAACAAAGAAGGGAGCTCATTTGAGGCTTTCTAATCGAACTTTGACATTTGTTTCCATTTTCAGCTGCATCTTCACTTCCAATACTGGAATTTTCTGCTGCTGCTGCTTTCTGAGACATTCAAAGATTCTGGTTTGTAAATTAGGTTTCTGTTCAGTTTTCTCCATTGACAATTTAGGATTAGCCTTTTCCAGTTTGCAAAGTTAATATCGATTCATTCCTCTGTTTTGCATCTCCCAAAATGTTGCTGCTATTTTTTTTAATAGATTTTATTTTTAAGAGCAGTTTTAGGTTTATAGCAAAACTGAGTGGAAGGTACAGAGGTTTGCCATTCCCCCTTTACGAACACATACAAGCATAATCTTCCTCATTATCAGCACCTTGCCAGGGTGGTACATTTGTTACAATTGATGAATGTACATCGACACACTGTTATCACCCAAAGTCCAGTTTACCTTAGGGTTCACTCTTGGTGTTGTACATTCTATGGGTTTGAACAAATATACCCACCATTATAGTACCATACAGTTTTTCACTGCCCTAAAAGTCCTCTGTGCTCTATTTATATCTCTCCCTCCCCACTAACTTCTGCCATTGTTTTATGTTTTAAGAAAATCCCGTTTACAGCTCTGTTAGTGGGGCTAACAATTTGCTACATAACTAGCCTGAGAAAATATATATTTTTTAAAACAGGAAAAT
Organism: Piliocolobus tephrosceles; assembly: GCF_002776525.5. NCBI lineage: Eukaryota > Metazoa > Chordata > Mammalia > Primates > Cercopithecidae > Piliocolobus > Piliocolobus tephrosceles. Next base: position 63,287,515 of record NC_045451.1, on the reverse strand, counting down.
ATACATTTATTTGGTCTCATAGGTCTTAAAATAACAAATCAATATATCAGAGTTAAAAGCCAGATTTCAGGACCTTTTCATTTTCTGCTTTGGATTGGACAGTAATACACTTAAGAATTTTCCATCGTCAAAAAGAGTATTAAAAGTAGAACGTTATGCCTTCAAGCAAAACCAATACAGTTGATAGAACATTTTGCCATTTTCCCTCAAAAGCACCATTAAAACCTCAACACTTATAAATTATAGAACTTCAAAGTGATCATTTTGTTCAAATCTTTAATTTATAGAACCTGAGGCCTGGTGGAGAGAAGGCATTGTTAAGCTTTTCTTTTTGTTCCTGCAAGAATTGGGACCAGAGCCCAGGTCTCCTAAAGAAGGAAGAGAGGACTACCATGATGGTAAAGGAGAGAGGGGGAGCTTACGAGTTAGGAGGAAAATCGGTAAAATGCTGCCTGAGGGAGATTCGCCTCTTACCTGTGACATGCCCAGGTTTGGTGTCTCTCATGCCCCATCAGGGATCCAGTGCTTCTCACATGCTTGATTTTTCTCATGAGAAGAAAGGCAGCTCTTACAATCACGTGCACTTTTATTATATGTGCTGCTTCCACTAGTGTTATTTACATTGTCAGACAGGGATCCCTAGGCTACTCTAGTGATGAAATTTCAAATTTCTGGATTATTTAATGTAGGGTAGTAATTATTTTACAACAGTAGTTCTTTATAGATGTGATTCAATTAATCTTTTGTTCTGGTTACTTTGTGACACCACCCTGGGTAAAACCAAAGGGTGAAATTTCTGAAAATCTTTCTCCTTATTAAATATTTAGCTCTAGCTTGAACATCATTTTATCTGTTATAACCTTCAGGTCATAAAAACATGCATGTATTTTTAAGATAGCATCATCTAGAAATTCTTTGCAAAGTTGACATAATGTTGTTTTCCCTCTCAACATAATGGTAAAAGCAGGAAATTTATGGTTTCCCATAAGGAAAACTACAAATCTGTTAAAATTAATTGGCAAAGTAAACCAACAGTTTACAAAATACTGGAGGGAACTGGATAAGAAAACACAACTGGAGAGAAAACATTTATGCTTTCTAATAGAGGAATATAAAATGAAATAAGGATGAAAGCTTTTTAAAAATTACATATTCAGAAAATAAAAAATTATAATAATTGGTGCTAGAGTGAAGATTTGCCATTGGCTCTGTTAGCATATCTTAGAAACTTATGCAATTTAGTAATATATACCAATAGCTTTGACAATGAAGCCCTTTGATGCAATATTATGGTTTAAGAAAATCCATCCAAAGGAAAGAACTTAAAAATATAGATTAAAAAACGGATGCTTAAATGCTATTTGCAGCACAACTTATAATTGTGAAAAATTGTATAAATAACCCCAAATGGAAAAAGGATAATAAAACATGGTATATCTGTACAATAAATATTATATAATAATTAAAAACATTTGCATAGCATTTCTAATAACATGGGAAGTGGTTCATGTAATTGTGTTAAGGGATAGCAACAGAATTTAAATTGTAAATGTGATAGTTTCATAATTAATGTGTTTAAAATATAGAAAGAAATGCATTTGAATATTCAGTATATTTGGTTTTGAATTGTGGGATTATGGATACTATTACTTCTTCTATTTAGTTTGATGGATTTTCTAAATTTTTTACAAAGGGCAAGTGGTATTATAATTGGGAAAAAAATCAACCGTAAAAGCAGTCATTACCCTTTTTCCATGTAGAATTTAGCTTGCTTACATTTTAGTTTCTGACTTTGTAATCTCTTACATTTTTTCTCCTTTTTAGTCAAAGTTATTTTCAAATAGTTTTACTTTCTCAAGTCTTCATCAACTACAGTCTTGCTTTTACTTCTCTTCTTAGTCATTTACACACTTTTTGGATGTGTTTTGTAATTACATGTGTTTCTATCTTCCGTGTTCTGTTCTGTTCTTTGATTCACTGTTAGTGTTGTACATTCTATAGGTTGGACAAATGTAGCCACCATTATAGTGCTATACAGAGCAATTTCACTGCCCCGAGTATTCCTCCATTGACAATTTAGGATTCAGCTTTTTCTAGTTTGCAAAGTTAATATCCATTTATTCATCTGTTTTGCATATCTCCCAAAAGGTTGCTGTCATTTTTTCTAAAAAAGTTTTTTATTTTTACTTTTCTTTCTTTTTCTTTTTTCTTTTTTTTTTAGAGCAGTTTTAGGTTCACAGCAGAATTGAGTGGAAGGTTCAGAGATTTTCCGTGTACCGGCTGCCCTGACATTTGCATAGTCTTTAATACGTAAGAATGTCTCTTCTGGAAGAGTCCCATTTTATTGCCTGAAAACTGTCATATTAGAAGGCCTTTCCTGAGCCTCCATCTGTGAAAGTGCTGTGCTATAGTAAAAACAACAACAACAACAAAAAAACCTAATGCAGTGATGAATGCACCTGTGTAATCTATCTTCTAGCAGTTAAAAAAATTCTCAATCACATTTTCTATTTTAATTGTAACTGAAAACTTTAGGTATACATACAGTTCAAACAATATATTATGATCAGTATGTAATTCTTTTCTCAATTGTTACAGAATAGCAGCAAGCTTGTGCAGGGTGTTAAACAGACATTACGTATTAACCAGCAAGGGGTCAAGGGAGACATTTCCTTTCTGGTTTAGTCATTCTGGAAGGACATTTATAGAATTATTTGAAAAGGTGCTAGATAGATTCTTGTTTTAGACTGAGCTTCCTTTTTCTGCCCCCCACGCACCCTCATTTCCAGTAAAAATTTCTTTGTTATTATTTTCTCAACTCAACCTCTTTCTGGGTAGTCATGCTATGAGGGACGAGGAAACAAATGAGTTTTACAATTCTGCTACTTTTCCCCTTTGTGTTTTCTCTTTTATTTTTTGTCTCCATAAGGAACTATCCAGTGGGCCTAAGTGATCTCTGGTCAGGCACTCAGAACTTCTGGGGAAGAAAAGAGGCTTGAGGCCTGTCGGTTTGAGAAGAGTGGCAGAGGAATGCCATCTGTGCAGCCTGTGGCATGCACGGTGCTGCTTAGAATGGAGCCTTCCAAAGCCACGGGCCCATTCACCGCATTTCAGTCCAAAGGTGGAAACTCACTCTCACAGTCACCTTCTGAAGGTCCTTCAGGGCAGGTGCCTTGGGACAGTGCAGGGTTAAGTGTTGGTGAAAATGATTTTTTAAAATCTTGTTTGTTAACTGGAGGCTGATGAAACAATAGGACATTTTTCCAGCTTGGTTTTACTGATATGGAGGCTATTCCCCTTAGAGGGATATGTGGGTTAGGGAAAACAATCTGAATTGGATTTGTTTTGCTCCACATCTGCTGCTTTATAGCTACTGCTGTAAGAGGAGGCTTTGATAGACAATAGCCAGTGACAATTCCTTTACCCTCATGCGCGAGCTTCCAGCTGGTCTCATGGGGAAAGCTAGTAATAGGTTCTCAGGTTGGGCTGGAGAGGATAGTTCCCTGTCACATAAAATATTAATTTAGAAGTTGATCAAGGCAGTACAGTTGCAAACCTGCTTCTCATTGCTTGAAATGTATGTCTTAGCTGCTGCTATTTTTTTTTTTTTTTTTTGAGTCACAGAGAACTACCATGGATACTGACAAAAATTCTTTTTGCTCGTACTCAGAAGGGTTTCAGCCTTTTAAAGATCTCTTCCTTTGATCAACTATATAACCTTTATATACACATCACTACAAAATTAAGTTAAAAAAGGAAGCAGTTCACTAAAAATAACCTGTGACCATGCAGTCTTAGCAGGGTGATGAAAGCTGCCCAGGATGGGGATTACAGCAGTTCCGGAGCTCTCTTCATTATCAAAACACTTCTGGAGGCGACAGGGCCTGGTTGCAAATTGTCCATTTTCCCATATCTTCCAGTCTCAAAAGCTCCCTACTTCTAGGGGAAGAGATCAGCTCTGAATGAGGGAAATGGTCTTTGGCTTTCTACCATCTATCTTTTATCCTTTTCTTTCTCATTTCTGTATTTTTGACCTCTTGCATGTCTCTCTTCTACACAGAAACACACACACACACAAGTGCATGCACACATACATGCACACATGTCCACACCCCACACATGAATAAGCCTTAGATTTGGATTTTTGCTGTGTATTAGTAGCTTTTACTGAAAATTTTTATGTTGTGGCATTCGGGTAGTAACATTCCTTGGCAATATGTGATATCATCTGAGAACTCCTGTAGGTATGGATCGTGCTCTGTTTTTGCAGACCTCTTTGTTTCTGTATAACCTAATGCAATCTGCCATTTCTTTATTGGGCTATTATAATTAATCCTCAGACAGGACTAAAAAGGGACAGGCATGTGGAAATGCAGAAAGGTTGAGAGAAGGGCTGAATACACGGAGATTCTCTATTTCATATAGCTAATTCCAGTAATCAATGTTCTCATTAGTGATTTTGCTAATTCTTTCTTGTTTAACCAATTACAAAAAAGGTGCTAAACTTGAGTCTCGATTATAAAATGCAAGATGTGTGTAATATAAGATCACTTATAATATTCAAGCTGAACATTACTTGGTCATCAGAACATTAATAAAAAAGGGTTATTTTACTTAAAACATTATTGTTGTTCTCGGTCAAGGGAGGCTAAAAAGAAATCTGAGAAATGAATGTGTTGATCGAAGTCTATAATAGAGATAGTCAAGAAAAGAACCTCTTCTAATAATAATCAGATGGATTCCTAAATGGTAGGAAAAAGGTATAACATAATGTAAAAATAAATTAGGTATAAATATTTATTATATCAGAGAAGAAAAATAGTATGTAAAATATAATATAAACTTTAGAAGAGCAAGAACTTACTTGAGATCATTTTTGATTAATGTAAATAAAACCAAACACAATTTCTGAGGTCATTTCTTTTTAATTGAATGCTAGTGAAATGAAGAAGAATTTCCAACTGGAATTAGAAAGATTTTCCTGTATTTTATGAAGAAACAGAAAGTAATGCTTTCATATAATACAGAATCCTCAAGGAAATATGTGATTTCCCTTCAAGAAACAGCTGGATATCTCAAAATTTGTTGAGTTTTTATAGTTTATAAATATGAAGTTTTTAAAAACTTAAAACGTATTACAGAAAACTTTTTACATTTTCCTTCTGTCTAAAACGCTGTAATGTTAGGGTTTAATTTTTATTCTTGGATTATACGGAGAAGCTGTTGACCTTGGTTGTCATTCTACAGAAATGTTATGTAATTTGCAAAGTAGAATAATGATTGTCATTCAAATTGTAATGTTGAGATTCTTCTATAGTATTTTCAGAGGAAAGAAACATTCAACAATTAAATGTTTTCGTTCTAAATGTGACCTTCACTGAGATGGGTTTCATTCATCGTCAGTGTATAGAGTCTTTTACTTGCTAGGTTTAGGTAGATTTGAAGAAAAAACAAAAAGAGAGTTTTAATAATGAAGTAACAGAAAAGAGATTTTTTTCATTATTAATACACAAAGCTCTGAAAATAATTTAGTGCCAAAACCACGAAGAAATGCCTACTCCATATTGAACAGGTTTGTCTAAATGAGCACAAATGAGAAAGTAATTCTTAGTTGTTATACTCTTTAATTTCATTAACTATGAATCTCTCTGGCTCCAAGTTTAGTATTTTGGATTTCTGTTGATTCTATGTCAAATTGTGGAAAGCATATGTAAGAATGATAATAATTTTCATTTTATGATGGTGAAAGCAGCCCTTGCAAAACCCAGAAAATACACTCCTACTTCTCTGTGAGTTCTCTTTCAATTAAGATTGAAAAACAGAAAAGATAAAAACCTTTTGCAAGGTTTTCACCGATTGAAGAGATGTTTGAGGACTGAGGAAGAGGATTTTAGGCAAAGTAGCTGGAACAGATATAGGCTATTCATTGAGAAATCCAGAGAGCTGTGTCCAAATCATAGTCCCTCATTGTAGTCTGATCTTTCACTTTCTGAGTTGGGGATTGTAATTCTGGTGTTGGAGTGAAGGTAATTTAGTGATGACATTTACAGCTCCATTGATCACCAGAGTTTATTTGGAAGACATGACTGATTTGGCAGCTGTTCACAGTTCATTCTGGGTAGGTCCTTCAGAATAGGCTCAGTAGCAAAAAAGAATATATTTATAGTCTCTTTACAGAGACAGTGTATCAGTTAGGCTTAGCTAGGTTATACTCTGATAGCAAAAACCCCCAAGCCTCAGCACCCTAAAATGGCTCTGAAGTTGCTACTCGGGTTGAGAGTGATGAGTGGTTAAGTTTAGATGGAAAGAGTCCTAGAACAAATCAGTGGCAGCAGGACTCAAAGCAGCAAAGTGGCCATAGGTGCACTTTTCTCCTGGGGCGACTGGGATGACATTTTGCTTCACTCTGTTACTCATTAGGAGCGTAGAAAAGTAATCCAAAGTTTCACTGTCATTTGCTTAAAATACTTTAGGGGTCAATGGAAATATAATGGTGATGACTAGGGAAACATTTTTGACTATCATACACCTTTCATATGTGTTCCTCAGAGTTAGTTCCAAGACAAGATGCATTACCTCTATCTTCTAGGACTTCAGTTTTCTCTACTATATTATACTACTCATAGTTTACTACATTGTTTATGTTATAGTAAAACTATGTAATAGTCAAGCCTCCTACTCTAACTAGTAAGGTACATATCTGGTTAATAATGATCTTCAATAAATATTAAATTGTGATAAGATTTTGTGATAATATTAAATACATTTACAGAAACAGTTTTTATTTCTTCTTCTCCTGGTATAATTTTTTCAGAGATGGGGTTTCACCATGTTGCCCAAACTGGTCTTGAACTCCTGTGCTCAGGCAATCTGCCCGCCTTGGCCTCCCAAAGTGCTAGGATTACAGGCATGAGCCACTGTGCTTGGCTGCAGCTGACAAATAATTTTTTAAATAGCTCTATTAAAATATAATTTCTTTACTATAGAATCCAATGACTGTAAACAAACCAAATCTGAATCCAGTTTTAGGACAGTCTATCACTCTCAAAACTTCCCTTGTGTCCATTTGCAATCAATCACTGCTCCCACCCCCAACCCCAGGCAACCACTGATGTGCTTTTGGTTTCTCTGAACTTTTTTTTTTTTTTCCTTAAATAAAACCCTTACATATCTACTTTAAATAAAAATCATATAATATCTTGTTTTTAGGATCTCGTTCAAGGTTTATCCATACTGCAGCACATAGCAGTAGTTTGTTACTTTTAATTGTTAGCATAATTCCATTTTATCTATGTACATAACCAGTTGATAGACATTTGGATTGTTTCCAGTTTTTGGCTATTATGAATACCTTGGCTATGAATATTCATGTAGAAGTCTTTAGGGACAAATGCTTTTATTTCTCTTGGCTAGAGACCTAGGATTGTAATCGTTGTGTTATATGACATATTTACGCTTTACACTTTTAAAAGAAACCACCAAACTGTTTTTTAAAGAGGCTGTACCAGTTTGTATTTTCACCAGCAATGTATGAGAGTTCCAGTTTTTCAGCATCATTGCCAACACTTGATATTGCCAGTGTTTCCGATTAGAGATATTCTACTGTGTGTGTACAATGGTATATGTTTGTGATTTTAATTTTTTATGCAATAACTAATGATGTTGAGTATCTTTTCATGCATTTATTAGCTATCCACATATCTTCTTTGGTGAATGTCTGTTCCAATCTTTTGCCCATTTGTTTTTTAACTAGGTGATTTTCTTATTATTGAATTGTAAGAGTTTTTGTTGTTCCTTAAATGTATTCTGTCAGATATATGATTTACAATTATTTTCTCCTGTCCTGCAGCTTGTCTTTTCATACTCTTAATGATGTCATTTGAAGATTGAGTTTTAAATTTTGATAAGGTACAATTTATTTCAAATTTTAATTCTTTGTGCTGTGGATCATGTTTTTTATGTCTTATTAAAGATATTTTTGTTTACCCAAGACTGTGTTCTCTCACAAGTTTTATAACTTAGTCCTTACATTTAGGCCTACAGTTTATTTTGTGTTACTTTGGTCTGTGGTGTGTGGGGGTGTGGGAGGAAAGGATAGAATGTGAGGTAACAGTGCGAGTTCCTTTATTTTGTACATGAATATCCTGTTGTTCTTTAGAAAATTACCTTTTAAACCATATCTAGTTTTCTAATCCTTGAATATGGACTAGTTCTCCATTTTTTAAGATGATCTTTAATTTTGCTCTATGAAAAAACTAGTTTTTGTAGTTTTCAGAGGTTTGTCTTAACCTTTTATTAAATTTATTTCTAAATACTTTGTTTTCTGATGACATGCAAATGTAATTGCTTCCTTAATTGCATCTTCATTGCTTGTATGCAGACATTCAGCTGCTTTTTGTGCATTGATATTGTATTCTGTGATCTTCCAAACTTACTAGTTTACTAGTTATAGAAGTTTTTAAAATTGTAGATTCCTTAGGGTTTTCTATCTATACAATCATGTTATTTGCAACATGATGAGAGCAGACAATGTGGCCTTGTTTCCAAACTTCTTTCACCATTAAGTATGATGTTAGCTATAAGTTTTTCATAAATTTCCTTTATCATGTTGAAGAATTTCCCTTCTGTTCTTAATTTATTGAGTATTTTTATCTTGAAAGGATGTTGGATTTTGTCATATGTCTTTTCTGAATTGATTGAGAGATCATGGGGCTTTTGTCCTCATATCTATTAATATTAACATGGTACATCACACTAATTAATTTTCAGATGTTAAGACAACTTTACATTCCTGGGAGAGCTCCTAGGAGAACTTGGTCAAGGTGTGTGTTCCGTTTCATATATTTCTGGATTTGTCCTGCTAATATTTTATAAAGGATTTTTGTGTCTGTATTTATGAGAGATATTGGTTTGTAATTTTCATTTTAAAAAAGTCTTTCTCTACTACCGAAAGTGATCTACAGATTTAATGCAATCTCTATGAAAATACCAATGACATTCTTCACAGAAATAGAGAAAACCCCCTGAATTTATATAGAACCACAAAAGACCCCAAATAGCCGGAGCAATCCAGAGCAAAAAGAAACAAAGCTGGAAGCATTGCAATACCTTATTTCAAAATACACTACAAAGCTATAGTACTAACATATAGTACTGGCACAGATACAGACACACAGAGCAATAGGACAGAATAGAGAATCCAGAAATAAATCCTTGCAATTGCAGCCAACTGATTTTTCACAAAGGCATCTTTGTCAAAAAGTGACTGATATGTTAATTACACTGTATACATGAATCAAAATATCACATGTACCACAGAAATACGTAAAATAAATATGTATCAATTAAAAAATAAAAATTAAAAAAGTCTTTGGTTTTGTTATCATGGAAATACTGGCTCAATAAATAAGTTAAATTTTTTTTTGTTTTTTCCTAATTTCTGAAAGCATTTGCTTAGGATTGGTAATATTTTTTCCTTAAATATTTGGTAGGGAATCAGTCTGGGTCAGGGCTTTTCTTTCTGGGAAATTTTTAAATTACTTATTTAATTTCTTTGAGACGGAGTCTCGCTCTGTCGCCCGGGCTGGAGTGCAGTGGCCGGATCTCAGCTCACTGCAAGCTCCGCCTCCCCAGGTTTAGGCCATTCTCCTGCCTCAGTCTCCCGAGTAGCTGGGACTACAGGCACCCGCCACCTCGCCCGGCTAGTTTTTTGTATTTTTTGGTAGAGACGGGGTTTCGCCGTGTTAGCCAGGATGGTGTGGATCTCCTGACCTCGTGATCCACCCGTCTCGGCCTCCCGAAATGCTGGGATTACAGGCTTGAGCCACCGCGCCCGGCCTAATTTCTTTACTTGATATACATCTGTATGTGTTTTCCATTTCCTTCCTTCCTTCCTTCCTTCCTTCCTTCCTTCCTTCCTTCCTTCCTTCCTTCCTTCCTT
>NC_045451.1:63217546-63277565 GCF_002776525.5 Piliocolobus tephrosceles | reverse complement strand
CTTCCTTCCTTCCTTCCTTCCTTCCTTCCTTCCTTCCTTCCTTCCTTTCTCTTTCTTTCTTTCTTTCTTTTCTTTTTTTGTGACAGAGTTTCCTTCTTGTTGCTCAGGTAAGAGTGCAGTGGCACAATCTCGGCTCACTGCAGCCTCTATCTCCCAGTTTCAAGAGATTTTCCTCCCCAAGCCTCCTGAGTAGCTGGGATTACAGGTGCCCACCACCATGCCCAGCTAATTTTTTTTTTTTTTTAATTTTTAGTAGAGATGGGGTTTTGCCATCTGGGCCAGGCTGGTCTTGAATTCTTGGCCTCAGGTGATCCACCTGCCTCGGTCTTCCAAAGTGCTGGGATTACAGGCATGAGCCACTGTGCCCAGCCTCCATTTCTTTTTGATAACATTTTGATAACCCCTCTAAAAATTTGCTCATTTCATCTAAGTTGTATAGTTTGTTGGCATAAAGTTGTTCATAATAGTCCCTTAAAAGACTCTAAATTTATTTAGGGTCTTAGGGATGGCCTTTTTTTTCTTTAGGTAATTTTGTCTTTTGTCTTTTCTTTCTTTTTTTTTCTTTTTCAATCTAGTTAAGGTTTATCAATTTTGTTGAATTTTTCAAAGAGCCAACTTTTGGTTTGATTAATTTCCTCTATTGTTTTTCTGTTTTCTATTTCATTGTTTTCCACTCCAATTTTATTTTCTTCCTTCTACTTACTTTGTGCATCACTTGTTCTTCTTTTTTTGGCTTCCTGAAGTGGAAATTTAGATTTTTTTAACATCTTTCTTCCTTTCTAATATAAACATGTAAAGTGGTAAGTTTTCTTTAGATACTCTATTCAATGAATTTGGATATATTGTGCATTATTTTCATCAATTTTATAATTTAAAATTTAATTTTGATATCTTCTTTGACCTATTTGCTACTTAAAAGTGTGTTCTTTGTTTTCCAAATATGTGAGAGATTTGCTGTATTTCCCTCTTTTGGTGATTTCTATTTTAAATCAATTGAATTCAGAACACAGGTTTTGTATAATTTCAGTATTTTGGTTATAGACTAAGACATAGTCTATTTTTGAGAATGTTTCATGTGCATTTAAAAAGAAAGAGTATTCTTCTATTTTGGGGTAAAATGTTCTGTATATGTCAGTTAGGTCAAATAGTTTGGTAGTCTTCTATATTCTTAATTTTGGGCTTAGTTGTTCTATCAGTTTTTGAAATTACTAAAACCTATAGCTATAGTAGTTAAGTTGTCTATTCTCTATTTAGTTCTCTTATTTTTCTGCTTTATATATTTTTAGGCTCTGTTGTTAGGTGCATACACATTTATAATTATTATATCTTCCTGATATATGTAGTGACCCTTTTATGATTATGAAAGTTCCCTTCTTTTTCCATTTCTTCATTTTGGATCTATTTGTGTCTTTGAATCTAAAGAATTCCTCTTACATATAGCATATAGTCAGATCTTAGTTTTCAAATCCAGTTTGTCAATCTCTGAATTTTGATTGAAATATTTAGTCCATTCACATTTAATGTAATTGTTGTTTGGTTACATTTATATATGTCACTTTGATATTTGTTTTCTATATGTATCATGTTACTTTTTGTTATTCTGTTCCTTCTCTACCACCTTCTTTGTGTTAAATAAAGAACATTTAAGGTTCCATTATACTTTGGAATTAATGTTTATCTATATATTTTTAATTTAAAAAATTCCTCTAAAGTTTATAATATGCATTTTTATTTTTTGTAATCTCCTTTAGGTAAACACTGACTTATTTTAGTAAGATATATTAACTCTTATCTACTATAGCTTATTTCCTTTCCTTTCTTTTGTTCTACTATTTTTATATATATTATGTTAATTATGTTATAAACCCAACAATACATTGTTATAATTTTGACTTTAAACATTTTTATCTATTTAAAAATATCAAAATAATTAATGAAAAAATATACTTTATTTAATATTTATCCATAGATACCATTTCTGGTGCTCTTCATTCCTTCTTCTACATTCAAGTTATCATATGGTATTGTTTTTCAGCCTGAAACGATTCCTTTAGAATTTCTTATAAGTTACATCTTTTATCAACAAATTATTTCACTTTTGTTCTGTCTATTTTCACTTTCTTTTTCTAGAGGATAGTTTTATTATATATATAATTATTGGTTGACAGGGTTTTTTTTTTTTATTCTTCCTTTCAGAAGATTATGTCATTCCAATTCCTTTAAGCCTCTATTTTTTTTCTGTTGAGAAATCAGCTCTTAATCATATTGTTGTTCTCCATACATTATAAGTTGATTTGCTTTTCAGTAGTTTTATACTAAGATATGCCTAGGCTTCGATATCTGTGTTTATTTCACCCAGAGTTCGCTAGACTCTTGGATCTTTAGATATATGTGCTTTTCATCTAATTTAGAAAGTTTTGGGCTGTAATTTCTTAAAAAAAATTTTCTGCCTCCTTTACTACCATTTTTGTGAGATCTATTTTGACATTTCTCCAGAATACTCTGTGGTTCTCCTCATTAGAAAATATTTTTTTCTTTTTGTTCTTCAGATTGGAAAGTTTATATTGATTGACCTTTCAGCTAATTATCTTCTGCCATCTCAAATCCACTTTTGAGCCCATATAGTCAAACTTTCATTTCAGTTATACAAATTGCGAACTATAGAATTTTCATTTTTTTCTTTTTATAGTTTTAATTCCTCTTTTGTGAGTTCCTGTTGATTGATTCATTATGATTATACTTTTGTTTAATTGCTTTGATGTATTTGTCTGCTAAGTCCAATATCTGGATCCACTTAAAGTTAACTTACAGTGAGTGTGGTTCACACTTTCTTGTTTTTTTCATGACTCATTTTCTTTTGTTAAGAACTGAATATTTTAGGTAATATGTTATGCCACCTCTGGATTATGTTTTGTTTTTCTGAAGTTTTTCTTTCTGTTTTTCATTTTAGTACCTTGTATTGACTTACAATGCAAAATCTGTCTCCCTCCCATGGTATATCCAATGATATTTCCACATTTTATTACCCTGGCTTCATAGTTTTAAAATTTTAATTGCTCAGTTTTTAAATTTAAATTTAAAATTTTATTCCAACCGGCCTTAGAAAGTTCAAGTTTGGTCTGAGCATAGTTGCTTGTTCCTGTAATCCTAGTATTTTGGGAGACAGAGGCAGGAGGATTGCTTGAGCTCAGGAGTCTGAGACTAGCCTGGGAAACACAGTGAAGGCCTGTCTCTACAAAATATAACTTAAAAAATAATTAATTGGTTTCAGTGATGTGTGCCTGTAGTCCCAGCTATTGAGGTGGCTGAGATGGGAGAATCACTTGAGCCTGGGAAGTCGAGGTGACAGGGAGCCATGATTGAGACACTGTATTCAAGCCTGGGTGACAGACTGAGACCCTGTCTCGAAAAACAAAACAAACAAAAACACCTAAGAAAGATATATATATATATATAATCTATATATATACACAAATATGTATATATTGTGTATATATCTGTATATACCTAAGATATGTATATATTGTATATATCTATATGTATATATTATGTATATATCTATATACACAAAATATATAAGACAATATATAAATAAATATATACAAAAGTGAATATTAAAAAGTATATATACACCTTTTTGTGTGTGTGGGAAGGATTTAATCAACTTCCCACCACTATAGCTGTAAGTCCCTAATTGCCTGTTTCAAAGATAGCAATATGCTTTAATCAAAAGTTTTTTTTAAGCTTTAAACAGAATTTTATTTTATTTTTTTACAGTTAGTAACACAGTGTCTTTGGGGAATTATTCTATAACTATCACTGTGTTGGATTTTGACAACATGAAATCTATTTCATCCAAAAGCTGTAATGGTGCTTTCATTCTTAAATTTAAGAATGATAAAAATCAAGAAGTTTAGAAAATATTTTTAAAGAAACACAGAGACTGGAACCCCCTGGCATATATGATGTAGAGAGAGGTGGCAAATTCTCTGTTGATTATTTCCATTCATCTTTTAAAAGAAATTAATCCAAATCCAGCTTAGATATCTTCAGTTTGAATGAGCAGGAAATACAATGGGGTGTGAGAAGCTGCTAAGGAAGAAGTGACAGTAATTTCCATGTCTCCCAATTCAATAAAAAATACCAATTGTATGCATACATATTAAATTTAAGTCTAATTGTTAGTGGGTAAAAATATGAATGTTTTCTAAAACTAGGCTACATGCTTTGTGGGTCAATGTTATGAAAGGACAACACTTGTGAAAATAAACCATACATTAAAAAATATCTATCTAGTCATTTAGAAATGGGTAAATATGTATCTTCTTCATTCAGTTATAGAAACATGGTAAAATGAATATAATTAGTAATAAGAATAAAATTGTCTTTAAGTGGTTTTGTGTGTTTAAAACCAGATAATATAGAGTTAAATAATGAGGCAATCATCACACACACACACACACACACAATCATTGCGGGAGATGGAATTTTTTAAAGTATAATTTTCTTTTTATCCTCAATAGATTAATAAAAACATAATATTTTGAGTAACTTTTATAGAGGCTTAATTGAGAACTTGATGTTATCCAATGAGTAGCCCAATAATTATTTCTTTTTCTGAGCCTAAATGTCACTTACTATCTCATATTATTATATGTCTAATTTTTAAGTAAGAAACATATTAGCTCTAGTAATCTGGGCAGTGATTTTTTACTTTTAGAAAAAAAGTGATAGAATAAAACATTCTCTCATTGGTAATTGGAGCAGCACACAACATTAATTTAGTTTGGTTCAAATGAACATTTTTGAGTTTCTAATTTAGTGTCACAAGTTACATCAAGACATTGTATATACAAGAGTCCACTATGAAAATTTCAAATAATGCAATGGTGGGAGGAAGAACAAAATAACCTGTGATCCGTAGATAATTAACACTTTATGCAAAAGAAATAAGGTTCAGGATGACATCATCCTTATAACTTAGATACATTTTTACCATTTTATATAGTGTTTATTAACCTAAACCCTAATTGTTTGAGCTCATTAAAATAGAATGATAATGTGATATTATTCTAATATGATCATTTTGGTTTCGACAGTATAATACATAATGACTTAATATAATTTTATCTTTATAGTTATCAGAGAAACTTGGATCAATTGCAGCAGCATCTAAAAGAGATTTTACTAGTTAGAAAGAGAAAGTTTCATTAAAGTTTCTTCAATCCAAAGGTCTAATTCATAAACATTCTGTTACTTTTCTCATACATTCTCTCTAAGTGAGTAATAAAATTTTATAAGTTCAGCAAGCCTTAGAGCAATAATAATTAAAAATCTGAAGGTGTTAGGAAAACAACCAAAATCAAATTTAGTATGATATTGACTGAACATGATAAAACACATTTTTGTCAACAAACTCAATGGAATAGCATACGAGAAGTTCGGCTTAAAATTTCCTTATCTGTGAATTTTACTTCTGCTAGCCCTACTTCCCTTCTCTGTTTCTCTTTCTGGCAAAAACACTTGGAATATTACCCATACCTGTTTCTCCATCTTCCATTTTTTTCTTCATCCACTGTAGTCTGGTTACTGGTCCTACTATGCTAACTTTTATAGAATGATCAGTATTCGCTCAACACTGTGCTAAGCAAGTTATGTACATTGTCATTCATTCCTTACAGCAGTCTAGGGGTAGATGTTAGAAATTCTGTGTTTCTTATACTGAAATTACTCCAGAAATTGTCACTTTGTTAGTTAGCACTGGTTAGTAACTAATGAGGGAAGCAAACTCAAGCTGTCTGAAGTCAGTTTGAGTGCAGGATTTATGTTGGTTTCTGACAGGTCAGGAACCTCCTTTCTCTCTCTTGAGGCAGCTCTTTGTGTGTTGTCTTCATTATCAGGCAGGAACCCTCCACTCAGTAGCAAATACAGTATTAGATCTAAACTTACATTTTACCAATTACCAATCAGTGAAAAGGGAGTGCCTACATTCTAGAAACGGGTTCGGATCTGACTTTTATTGTTCAGGCGTGTATTATGTCCTATTGATAAAAATACAGGAGAAGACCTTTGTGACACTGGGCTAAGCAAAGTTTATTAAATAAGACAGCAAAACATGATCCACACAATAAAAGTTGGTGAATTGGAACTTTTGTTTTTCATTCTAGTTTACATCCATGCAGCATGATACTGAGGAAAATTCATGCTTTGTTGTGACTTTCTCCTTTGACCCTACAATTTCAATTTAAGAACAGTTTTCTTTTTTTCTTTTTTTGGTGGGGAAATACCAGCAGCTCCCAGATGCTGGGTAGACATTAAGCAGAACAGAGTTATGTTCCGTTTTCACCAACACTTGGTAAAGTCAGTTTTTAAATTTTAGCCATTCTTACAGGTATGTAGTGGTTTTCCATTGTGGTCTTAATTTCCCTTTTCCTAATGATTAATGATATTAAGCATATTTTCAGGTGCTTGTCTGACATCCATGTATCTTCTTTGGTAAAGGTCTGTTCAGCTTTTGCCATTAAAGATTGGGTTGTTTGTTCTCCTTTGATTGAATTTTGAGAGTTCTTTACATAGCTCTTTTGTCAGATATGTTATTTGCAGAGATATTCTTTCAGTTTGTTGTTTTCATTTTTAACAGTGCCTTTGGAAGTTCTGTAGTTTTAGTTCTTACATTTAGTTCTATGACCCATTTTGAGTTGATTTTTGTATATGAGGCAATGTATGGATTAAAGTACTTTTTTCTCCACCCTTTGGCTACGGATATCCAATTGTTTCAGTACCGTTTGTTGAAGAGACTATCCATTCTACACGGACTTCCTTTACATCTCTGCAAAAAATATTGACCATTGTTATGAATGGAATTATTTATCTCCAAATTCCATATGTTGAAGCCCTAACTCCCAACATGATTGTTTTTGAAGGGAGGGTCTTTAAGGAGGTAATTAAGGTTAAAAGAGGTCATAAGGTCGGGACTCCCTGATTTAGGCCTAGTATCCTTAGAAGAAGAGAAAGAAACACCAGAGAATTCTCTCTCCTCTTGAGCACTGAGGAAAAGGCCATGTAAAGAAATAGTGAGAAGGTGGCTGCCTGCAAGCCAGGAAGAAAAGCCTCACTAGAAACCAATGCTGCTGACCCCTTGATCTTGGACTTCCAGCCTCCAGTACTGTGATAAAGTAAATTTCTGTTGTTTAAGTCACTTAATCTGTGGTACCTCGTTATGGCAGCTCTAGCTGACGAATGCAATCATACATGAATGGGTCTATTTCTGCACAGTCCATTGATCTATTTGTCTAACACCAATCCCACAATGTCATGATGTTCGTAGCTTTATAGCAAATCTTTATTTTAGGAAATGTAAGCCCCCAACTTTGCTATTATTTTTCAAGGTTGTTTCACTATTCTAGTTTCTTTGTATTTCTAAATACATTTTATACCACCTGCCTATTTCAAAGAGTGTTTAAATGAAGACAGTTGTTAATAGGCCGGGCATGGTGGCTCAAGCCTGTAATCCCAGCACTTTGGGAGGCCGAGACAGGCGGATCACGAGGTCAGGAGATCGAGACCATCCTGGCTAACACGGTGAAACCCCGTCTCTACTAAAAATACAAAAACTAGCTGGGCGAGGTGGCGGGCGCCTGTAGTCTCAGCTACTCGGGAGGCTGAGGCAGGAGAATGGCGTGAACCCGGGAGGCGGAGCTTGCAGTGAGCTGAGATCCGGCCACTGCACTCCAGTCCGGGCTACAGAGCAAGACTCCGCCTCAAAAAAAAAGAGTTAATATCTAGATAGATGGGAACAAAACCATTTTTAAAGAAGATTTATAAAACTTATAATTTCAGGGTAAATTAGTGAAAAATCTGATTTTGATACTGTCTTTGTGTTCTTTAAGATCGTTCCCAGGCTATTACATCAATTTAATCAATTTTTTAAAAGTTTGTCATTAAGGAAAACTGTTACAGAACTCTGAAATTTCAGCAGTAAAATTTTGACTGGGAATTGATCTTATTCTTGAGATATTCTTTATTGCCTCTGATTTTATGTATTGTGTTTATACTACCTAGCGTATTGTCTTGTTAACAGTTCATGCATTTTACTCTAGTTATGTTCATTTGGTAACCTGATCTATTTTAAAACCTCACAAATTTTTGGTACCAATAACCAGATCTATTTTTTACAATTGTATATGTATATATAAACAAAATAGGCATACAGACTCTTTTTTTCTTTGACATGGAGTCTCGCTCTGTCACCCAGGCTGGAGTGCAGTGGCGTGATCTTGGCTCACTGCAACCTCTGCCTCCCAGGTTCAAGTGATTCTCTGCCTCAGCCTTCTGAGTAGCTGGGATTACAGGTGCCACCACCATGCCCGGCTAATTTTTGTATTTTTAGTACAGACGGGGTTTCACCATCTTGGCCAGGCTGGCCTTGAACTCCTGACCTTGTGATCCACCTGCCTCAGCCTATAATAAAAAATATGTAGTTAAAAAGTGCAAAAGATAGTGTCACAGTTGGGATTTTTTCTTTTAGTAGAAAGTTTGACTCTTTTTCAGTTTATTGAAAACCTCAACAAAAAGAACACAAACAAGAAATATCATTGACTTGTCTCCCTACTTCTTTTGGTTAGTAAGTTTCCAATTGTTCACCTTTAATAAAATACATTATAATGTGGAATTCAGGGTTTCTTTGGTGGTAAGACGTGTATTGCTTATAAAATAAAATATAATATTATACTATTTCTTATAGATATTATTTTAAATAGGCCCATACATTTTCTGTAAAATTAGAATAATGCAATATCAGTCCCCTGCATTTTTGAGGATGAATGACTGTGATGATAACCAAGGATGAAGACCTAATTGACTTAAGTCAAAATGAAGAATTTGGTAGAAAGCTATTGTCTTATGTCCTGAAAGGAAAGGAAAAGTTGATTTAGGAAAAAAGAAATCTGGGAGATTCCAGAGACTTGGCAGCAGCCATTTTTGGACTTCCTTCTGGAACACCTATCTCCAAGGATACCCAGCTCCAGCAATTCCAAGGCTCTGCGTATCTGTGTTCCTCAGTTTAAATGAGACAGAATATGATTGACTGCTTTAGTTGGGTCTGTACTCCTGGAGCAATCACATATGGTTCAGGGAACAGGGTCACACAGAATAGATTTGCATCCTGATGACCTGCTTCTCTGAATCAGGCTCATTCCCAAGAAGGGATGCACTGTGATCTGGCAGTCACACCCAAAGTTATCTGTTACCGCGAGAGGCCTGAAGGAGATAAGTGACTGTGAGAAACACATATTTACCCATCCAAACCCGAAGAATTAACTCAGGGACATGAAGAACAGTGGAAGTGAGACTTTATTGGTGGTCTTGCAAGATTGGATGTCTGGTAGGCAGGCACATCTGGGGCAGTTACAGCAGGTAATTTATCTCCTAGCATGCACGTCCCTCCCCCACTTCCTCATTGGTTGAGTACCTTAAGGTAATAAAAGCCATCTATGACCAACCCACAGCCAACATTATATTGAACGAGGAAAAGTTGAAAGCATTCCCCCTGAAAACTGGAACCAGACAAGGATGCCCACTTTCACCATTTCTATTCAACATAGTGTTGGAAGTCCTAGCCAGAGCACTCAGACAAGAGAATGAAATCAACGTCATCCAAATTGGTAAAGGGGAAGTTAAACTGTTGCTGTTTGCTGATGACATGATCATATACCTGGAAAATCCTAAAGACTCATCCCAAAAGTGCCTAAAAGTGGTAAATGAATTCAGCAATGTTTCAGAATACAAAATTAATGTACAAAATCAGTGGCTCTGCTATATACCAACAGCAGCCAAGCTGAGAATCAAGTTAAGAACTCAACCTCTTTTACGGTAGCTGCAAAAAAAAAAAAAAAAAAATCTTAGGAATATTCTTAACCAGGGAGGCAAAAGGCCTCTATAGGGAAAACTACAAAACACTGCTAAAAGACATCATAGATGATAGAAACAAATGGAAATATATCCCATGCTCATGGAGGGGTAGAGTCAATATTGTGAAAATGGACACACTGCCAAAAACACTCTACAAATTCAGTGCAATTTCCATCAAAATACTACCATCATTCTTCACAGAACTAGAAAAAAACAATTCTGAAATTCATATTGGACCAAAATGGGCCTGCATAGCCAAAAGCAAGACTAAGTAAAAAGAACAAATATGGAGGCATCACATTATCTGACTGCAAACTATACTATAAGACCATAGTCACCAAAACAGCATGGTACTGGTATAAAAACAGGCATATAAACCAAAGGAACAGAATGAAGAACCCAGAAATAAAACCAAATACATATAGTCAACTGATCTTTGACAAAGCAAACAAAAGCATGAAGTGAGGAAAGGAGACCCTATTCAACAAATGGTGCTGGGATAATTGGCTAGCCACATGTAGAAGAATGAAACTGGATCCTCTTCTCTCATCTTATAAAAAAGTCAACTCAAGATGGATCAAAGATTTAAATTTAAGACCCCAAACCATAAAAATTCTGGAAGATAATATTAGAAGAACTCCTCTAGACATTGGATTAGGCAATGATTTCATGACAAAGAACCCAAAAGCAAATGCAACAAAAACAAAGATAGATGGAACTTAAACTAAAACGCTTTTGCACAGCACGAGAAATAATCAGCAGAGTAAACAGACAACCTACAGAGGAGAAAATCTTCATAACTGTACTTCTAACAAAGGACTTATATCCAGAATCTACAAGGAATTCAAACAAATCAGCAAGAAAAATCAAACAATCCCATCAAAAAGTGGGCTAAGGACATGAACAGACAATTCTCAAAAGAAGATATACAAATGGCTGACAAACATATGAAAAAAATGCTCAACATTACGAATTATCAGGGAAATGCAAATCAAAACCACAATGTGTTACTACCTCACTTCTGCAAGAATGGCATAATCAAATAATAATAATAAAAATAGATGTTGGCATGGAAGTAGTGAAAAGGGAACACTTTTACATCATTGGTGGGAATGTAAACTAGTAAAACCATTGTGGAAAGCAGTGTGGAGATTCCTTAAATAACTAAAAGTAGAACTACCATTTGATCCAGCAATCCCACTACTAGGTATCTACACAGATGAAAGGATAGAAGTCATTATACAAAAAAGATACCTGCACACCCATGTTTATAGCAGCACAATTTGTAATTGCAAAAATATGGAACTAGCCCAAATGCCTATCAATCAAAGAGTAGATCAAGAAAATGTGGTATATATACACCAGGGAATAGTACTCAGCCATAAAAAGGAGTGAAATAATGGCATTCACAGCAATGTGGATGGAATTGGAGACCATTTTTCTAAGTGAAGTAACTCAAGAATGGAAAACCAAACATTGTATGTTTTCACTCATATGTGGGAGCTAAGCTATGAGGATGTAAAGGCACAAGAATGATAAAATGGACTCTGGAACTTAGAGGAGAGGGTATGAGGGAGGTGAGGGATGAAAGACTACACACTGGATACATTGTACACAGCTCGGGTGATGGGTGCACCAAAATCTCAGAAATTACCACGAAAGAACTTATTCGTGTAATCAAACACTACTCTTTCCCCCCAAATCTATTGAAATAATAATAATAAAAAGATACGTACACATTGCAAGTGGTAAAGGTAGGATTGAAACCCAGGCTTCTATATTAAGCCGTACTATATTGCTGTTCTTTTTTTTTTTTTGAGATGGAGTCTCACTCTGTCACCCAGACTGAAGTGCAGTGGTACGATCTTGGCTCACTGCCACCTCTGCTTCCCATGTTCAAGTGGTTCTCCTGCTTCTCAGCCTCCCGAGTAGCTGAGACTACAGGCACACGCCACCATGCCCGGCTAATTTTTGTATTTTTAGTAGAGATGGGGTTTAGCCATGTTGACCAGGCTGGTCTCAAACTCCTGACCTCAAGTGAATCGCCTGCCTCAGCCTCCCAAATTGCTGGGAGTACAGGCTTGAGCCACCACGCTCGGCCTGTAATGCTGTTCTTATACCCAACAATGACTTTATTGCTTCGTGAATAGGATGCAATTTCTACATACAATTTCTTAATTATGGTGAAGGATTTATACCCTTTATTCATCTTCTCTTGCCCAATCCCACTTGTGACCAATTGGATGTATTTTCTATGATCACATCATAAGAAGGTATAAGAAGGTATCTTAGTTTTAAGATACTTAGATATTAAGTATTTTAGTTTCCTAGAGCTTCTGTAACAAACAATCACAACCTGGCTTGCTTAAAACAACAGAAATTTATTTTGTTATAGTTCAGGAGGCCAGAAGTCCAAAATTAATGGTCATCAGTTGGTTCCTTTTGGAGGCTCTGAGGGAGAATATTTGGTCGAAATTTTGTTAGAAAAGCAGAGTGTAGTAAGGAGTAATGGTTAAGTGACTCTCCCTATTAACAATAATAAAATCCATAGTTTATTTGCTCCTGCATTTCTTATAGAAGTGAATATAGGACCAGTGGTTTTTTATGGTAACTATTTGCTTTTCTGAAGGCAAGGCATAGATCCACAAAATATCTTGAGTTGTCTTCTGGCTGGATTTCTATGTCTTGAATGTAGCAAGAAGGGCTGAAAATCTGTATAAGTTAAAGAAAAAAGAGATGTATGATTAAGGGCTGATTGTAGGGAAGAAAAATTGGAAACTCCAGCTTCATAGAACTATCTATATTTTTAAGTCTATATTTCAGGATTTATTTTGTATTATTACAGTGTTCCAGTGGGACTTGATGTAAGTTCAGCCTAAGGTTCTTGCATGTATGTTTTATTTCCATAGTAAGGAGAGGAGAAAAGCAATAATGATGATAAGTGAATAAGGTCCAATAAAAGAGTCAGTGATATTTAGGTAAGGAGTGAATGAAATTTAAGTGAGGGAAAAATATTCTTTAAATGTAAAGTACCTTTATTTTGTTGTATCCCAAACAGTCATTGTTCAGAAGAGAAGACATGGTCTGTGAGCCTTAATAATTCTCTGATTTTTATCATTCATACAGGTCTGACCTTGGAATATATTGGATAATAACTTCTGGAAAAATAAATGTCAAATCTTTTTGTTATAATCTCTCCTGTGCAAAAGCTATTGTTTTCCTTATTTTCTTGTATTTTTGTTCATCTTTTCTTATTAGAGTGGATATTAGGAAGCTCCCTTTGCAGTTGAAAATAATAATACATTAATTTAGAATTCCCATTCGGTACATACTGGTCGGGATATAGGATCTTAGGGCAACTTTCTGACTCTTGATTCTTTACAGAACAGAGAAAGCAAATCTACCTAAAATTCAAGTGAATATCTGAATATCTGTTTGTACAAAGAGGTGGGTGAAGACAGCAGTAGTGTTCCTGCTATTACCACTCAGAGTTAGCGTCTAGAACTTTCCATTGCCTCCTAGGACAAGGAGGATTTTAGGAGGGCAATAACCACCTTCTTCCAGCATCCTCCCTTATCTCTATCAAATCATTGGCAAGGAAGATAATGTCACTTTAAATGTTGTCCAACAATGCTTGTGTTCTTTCACTGATTATTTAAAAAGTTTTTTTGTAAGTACATTATACTCTTTGTAACTTTTCCTGAAAGAAGCAAAGGTTTAGGTCCATATATTTCACAATTGAAATTTATTACGTTATGTTACAGGCATACCTCAGACATATCAAGGGTTTGATTTCGAACCACTGCAACAAAGTGAATATCATAGTAAAGCCAGTCACACAAATGTTTTGGTTTCCCAGTGAATATAAATGTTCTATTTATACTGTACTATAGTCTATGCAGTGTGTGGTAGCATTATGTCTAAAAATGTACACACATTAATGAAAAATACTTGATTGCTAAAAATGCTAATGGACATCTGAGTCTTCAGTGAGTCATCATCTTTTTGCTGGTGGGTCTTGCCACAACGTTGGTGGCTGCTGAGTGATCACAGTGAAAGTAGTTGAAAGCTGGGATGGCTCTGGCAATTTCTTAAAATGAGACAATAAATTTGCTATATCAATTGACTATTCCTTTTAAAAAAGATTTCTCTATAGCATGTGATAGCATTTTACCCACAGTAGTAGAATGTCTTTCAAAACTAAAGTCAATCCTTTCAAACCCTGATGCTGCTTTATCAGCTAAGTTGATGTAATATTCTAAATCCTTTGTTATTTTAACAATGTTCACAGGATCTTCACCAGGAGTACATTCATGTCAAGAAATCAATTTCTTTGCTCAAACATGTGAAGCAACTTGTATCTGTTAAAGTTTGATCCTGAGATTGCGGGAATTCAGTGGAGCTTCAGGCTCCACTTCTAATTCTAGTTCTCTTTCTATTTCCACCACATCTGCAGTGACTTCCTCCACTGAGGTCTTGAACCCCTCAAAGCCTTCCGTGAGGGTTGAAGTCAACTTTTTTCAAACTGCTGATAATGTTGATATTTTGACTTCCTCCTATGAATCATGAATGTTTTAATGACATCTAGAATGGTAAATATCTTCAATTGACTTTGCCCAGATCCATCACAGGAATTACTATCTTTGGCAGCTATAGCCTTATGAAATGTATTTCTTAAATCATAAGACTTGAAAGTCGAAATTACTCCTTGATCCATGGGTTAAAGAATGGTTGTTTTTTTAGCAGGCATGAAAACAACATTAATCTTATACATTTCCATCACGGCTCTTGGGTGACCAAGTTCATTGTCAATAGCAGTAATACTTTGAAAGGAATCTTTTTTTCTGAGCAGTAGGTTTCACTCCTAGCCTTATAATATTCAGCAAACTGTGCTGTCATTCAGATTGTGTTGTTCCATTTTTAGAGACCAGCAAGAGTAGATTTAGCATAATTCTTAAGAACAATCGGATTGTCAGAATGGTAAACGAACATTAGCTTTAAAGTCATCAGCTGCATTGGTCCCTAACAGGCGAGTTAGACTGTTCTTTGAAGCCGGGTATTGCCTTCTCCTTCTTAGCTATGAAAATCCTAGATGACATCTTCTTTCAATAGATGGCTGGCTTGTCTCTCTTGAAAATCTGTGGTTTAGTGAAGCCACCTTCATCAATGATCATAGCTAGTTTTTCTGGATTACTTGCTGTGGCTTCCACATCAGCATTTGCTTCTTTACCTTGTAGTTTTGTTAGCAGTGTTGAATCTGTATGAGTCTTCAGCAACCTCAGTGCTTGCCTCCTCAGGAGCATAAGGCAGAGGGAGAGACCGAGGCAAGTGTTAGAGCAGGTTTGAAATTTTATTAAAAAATTTTAGAGCAGGAATGAAAGGAAGCAGAGTACACTTGTAAGGGGCCCAAGCGGGTGACTTGGAAGATTCAAGCGTGCAGTTTTATCTTTGACTTAGGGTTTTATATGTTGGCATACTCCTGGGGTCTTTTGTCTCTTCTCTCCTGATTCTTTTCTTGGAGTGGCCTGCCAGCACTTGGGAGGGGCTGTATGTGCAGTGTAATTACTGGAGTTGGATGCCGGCTCACTTGAGGCATTCTTTCCTCACCAGTCAAGTGTTCCTAGAAGGTCATATACCAGTTAAATTCTGCCATTTTGCCTTTTAGTACACATGCTTTAGCCCACTCATCCAATTCCTGAGATCTTATTAGGAAGCAGGTGCTCACTAGCTTCAGGTGTTTTCTATCTACTTGGAGCCAGCCTTTTTCTGGTGCCAGCTGTGACCAATTATTGTTTTAGAAAGACAATTTAGAGACAGTTTAACAACCACCTGACCATCACCTGATGGTTGCGGCGTCTCTGGTGAGTGGAGGGCCCTCTCCTGCCCTGTTCGTATCTATTTACTGTAACTCTTACGCTATGGAGACAGCTTCTTTCCTTAAACCTCATGTAACATCCTCTGCTAGCTTCTGACTTTTCTACAGTTTCTTCCTCACCTCTCTCAGCCTTCATAGAATTGAAGAGAGTTAGGGCGTTGCTCTGGATTAGGCTTTGGCTTAAGAGAAAGTTGTTGCTGGTTTGATCCTTCTATTTGGACCACTCACACTTTCCCCCTATCAGCAATAAGGTTGTTTTGCTTTCTTGTCATTTGTGTGTTCAAGGGAGTAGCAGCTTTAATGTTCTCAAAGAATTTTTCCTTTTCATTCACAGCTTGGCTAACTTTTTGGCGTAAGAAGCCTAGCTTTTAGCCTGTCTCAGCTTTAGATACGCCTTCTTCACTAAGCTTAATTTTCATTCTAGGTTTTCATTTAAAGTGAGAGATATGCGACTCTTCCTTTCACTTGAACACTTAGATGCCATGGGACGGTTATTAATTGGTTTAATTTCAATATTGTTGTGTCTCAGGGAATAAGGAGGCTAGAGGAGAGGGAGAGAGATGGGAAACAATTAGTCGGTGGAGCATTGAGAATGCACACAACCTTTATTGATTAAGTTTGTGTCGTATGGGTACGGTTTGTGGTGCCTCAAAACAATTAAAGTAACATCAGAGATCAGTGATCATAGATCACCATAGCAGATATAATAATAATGAAAAAGTCTGAAATATTGTGAGAATATTGTGAAGATTACCAAAATGTGACACACAGACATCAAGTGAACACATATTCTTGGGAAAATGGCACCAATAGGTTTACTCAGTGCAGGGTTGCTGCAAACCTTTAATGTGTGAAAAACACAATATCTGGGAAGTACAGTAAAGGGGCATACAATTAAGTGAGGTATGCCTGTATAATGATTTTTTTTTTTTTTTTAGTTCTGAAGTATAAACTACATGTGATTTAAGTTGGTCACTTAAGTTGTTAGCATTAATATGGGCATTCTATCTTTAAGATACTTCTAACATGTTGACATACAGCTTTTAACCTGGGGTAGAGGCTATATCTTTTTAAAAATGAGCTCTGGGTGGGTGCAGTGGCTCACATCTGTAATTCCAGCCCTTTGGGAGACCCAGGTGGGAGGATCACTTGAGGTCAGGAGCTTGAGACCAGCCTAGACAATATGGCAAAACTGCATCTCTACTAAAAATACAAAAATTAGCTGGGTGTGTTGGTGCACCAACTGTAATCCCAAGCTGTAATCCCAGCTGCTTGGGAGTCTGAAGCACAAGAATGACTTCAATCTGGGAGGTGCAAGTTGCAGTGAACCGCCATTGTGCCACTGCACTCCAGCCTGAAAGACAGGGCAAGACTCTGTCTCAAAAATAAATAAACAATAAAAGTGAGCTCTGTCTTCTAATTATAAAGAAGACTATATCAGAAATGTCCATTCCTGGACATGTGTTATATGTAGAAGGAAATAGACAGTAACAGCAAGGAAATGAAGTAGAAGGTTCAGTGCTTGAAGAAAAGGTGTAGTTGGTTAGGCTGGAAGAATTCTCCAGAAGAGTCATTCTACCAGATAGTAGCAATTGAGCGCCTCAGGTGGTCACAGTTTTGTACTAAGGTCATGGATCTCTGTGGAAAGTGTAGATCAAAGCTAAATTTGATACACACTGTTACAGAAATAAGGAATAAATGCTTAGAAAATTTTGTAGCAATTTGACATTTCTGTGACATTCAAATTTGGGATCAGTGGCCTTGTTCCAATGATCACGTATAGACTGGATTGTATGTTGTCAGACTTGCATGTGTGCATTGTGAACCAGCCATGCACAGTACAACTACATAGAGGTTTGTGACAGAGTTGAAATAATAATTTAAAAATACTGGTTCTTTCCCACAAAGAGTTGGAGAGCAGTGATGTGGGTGATATTGTCTCTGTTTTGCAAGATAAACCAAAGCCTTGAAACCCACAGGTGAAGTAAGTGGCTTGCAGAACACCTCCAAAAGAATTGTCGATAAACCATTATGTAAATAGAATGCATAAGTGCTCGTTGAATTACCAGAAAAGAGGGAATGAAGAAATCTGATTCTTTGCCAAAAAGAAAATGACAATAGTCTGGAAGAGAAGGATCATAAAGTTTATGCTCCAAGTGTGAAATTCCGTAAATCGTATTTAGTGACTAGTTAGTATTATAAAATACTTTGAAATTGACACAGAAAGTGCCACACTTAGTTAACTCCTAGGTCTTTCAGCAAAAGAGTACTGACCTGGCTGTCTCTAGCACTGGCTAGCCGAAAACAGTGTGGGATAATTGGCTGATGCCAATGCTCATGGTAGACATAAAATGTGTTTTCTTGCTTTCCAAGCTGCCTGGCGTTTTCCTACCTAGCAAAAGGCACACTGTGGAGGTCCTGTGAATTGATTGCAGAAATTGTTTATAGTAGTCAGTTTGGTAACCTTGAAACCAGGCATATTTCTCTGGTAAGAGAAACATAAGTTTTGACACTTGGTGACTAAATTGGAACAATGCAGACATTGCTTCTCTAGCAAACCAGGAGAAAACTTTGTGCTTCTCTAGGGCCCATTTAATCGCCCTGTACCATATTAATGTACACTGATTGCATATCTCAAAGGTTTCTTTCTACACTCCTCAGGTTTCGATGTAGAAGACATATTTCTATATTTTCCTTCTAATACTTTCTTTTAGCACTAGAATGTAAACTCTTGAACAAAAGTTGTACATTTTATTTCTTTTACTTCATACTTTAAAAAATTGTACAATGAATTATTTACTAGGCACTTAATATGTGTTTCTTGTCACCCTGGAATTATCAATGCATCATTAATACAGCACAAAGAGCTGTGGGCATAGCTTAGGCCTCGAGGCTCAACACGGCTCGTTACTGGTAATGTGACCGTGAGCTGTATTTAACCTCCTCTAAACTTTAATTTTCTCATTATGAAAATGTATAACAACTCCTGCCCTGCTTAACAAAAGATTGCTTGAAAAGTCAAGTTACTTCATATGGAAAATGGTTTTAAAATTATAAAATATTAAGGAATAAAAATATGGCAGAAGCTTGTTCATAATTTCATAATGCCTCAGCTAAAGAAATGAAGTTAAACCATTCTATTCTAAATAAACTAGAGCTAAACTTTGAATGTAATTGATAAAAACAAATACAAACGAAAACAAAAATGTTTACATTAACTTTGCTAAACTTTATTTCAGGGTGTATTACTCAGGGTTCTCGAGAGGGACAGCACTACTATGGGTACATGAAGGGAGCTTATTAAGGAGTACTGACTCACACGATCACAAGAGGAAGTCCCACAATAGGCCATTTGCAAGCTGAGGAGCACGGAAACCAGTCTGCTTTCCAAAATCTCAAAAGCAGGGAAACTGACAGTGCAGCTTTCTGTCTGTGGAGGAAGGACTGAGAGCCCCTGGCAAACCACTGGTGTAGGTCCAAGAGTCCAAAAGCTCAAGAATTTGGAGTCCAATGTTTGAGGGCAGGAAGCATCCAGCAAGGGAGAGAGATGGAGGCCAGAAGACTCAAGTTCCTTCCACGTTCCTCTGCCTGCTTTATCCTAGCAGTGCTGGCAGCTGATTAGATGGTGGCCACTCATATTGAGGGTGGATCTGCCTCTCCCACTCCACTGCCTCAAATGTTCATCTCCTTTGGCAACACCCTCACAGAAACAACCAGGAACAATACTTTGCATCCTTCGATCCAATCAAGTTGACACTCAATATTAACCATCACACAGGGGTCAACCACTTCAGGAGGTATTTTTTTTTTCTTTTGAGATAGAGATCTTAACACAGGATGTTTGATATTCCTACTTGTAGTATGTGTTATAAAACATTTCAGCATGAAAGTAGTGAGAAGAGGCCAGGTGAGGTGGCTTATACCTGTAATCCCAGCACTTTGGAAGGCCAAGGCAGGCAGATAACTTGAGGTCAGGAGTTCGAGACTAGCCTGGCCAATATGGTGAAGGCTTGCCTCTACTGAAAATACAAAAATTAGCCGAGTGTGGTGGCACGTGCCTGTAATCCCAGCTACTCTAGAGGCAGAGGTAGGAGAATCGCTTGAACCTGGGAGGTGGTGGTTGCAGTGAGCCAAGATCGCTCCATTGCACTCCAGCCTGGGTGACAAGAGCAAAACTGTCCCAGAAAAAAGAAAGTAATGAGAAGAACTCTCTCATCTTGGGTTCTTCAATAGAACCCTCTTCAAGCACTGAAATAGAAATAATAAATATAATTTTTTGGACAGCCCAGTATAAAATTCTTTCTAGTGTAATTGTAGCATCTATCTCAAAGGGGAGTTGGCAGATTAAAAGAGAAACAATATTTATGAACCAGTTCGAGTTCCCATTTCTTTAAGGAAGAATATTCAGAAATGCTGCCTTCCAAATATAACTTTATATTTTGCTGTCTAAAGATAAGGAAATGTGCCTTTTGTGGAAATCAGATGATATGTATTAAAAAAAAAGCCCACACAAAGCAATACAATAAAATTTGGTGGCAGACAATAAGATCCTAATAAAAAGTGGAAATACTTTTTACTCCTATCACTGTCTGTAACACTAAAATGAGCTAATTTTGAGCATGTTCTTAATTTAGTATCTGCAATAATGGAAAGTGATATTCATTCCTACAACAAAAACTCTAGCTATTAAAAAACTTACGAAAAAATAAAACTCCCGATTCAAATGTCGAACCCAGGCGCTGTGTTATTCCTTGGATTTGGAAATACGGTGTTCTTATCAGTGGATATTTTCGTTAACTAAATTTTAACTGTGGGCAAGCAAGCACAATTAGTTGTGCGTTTCTGAGGGACAAAAAGAAAAAGGGAGGGAGGAAGGAGAGAGAGATAAAGACTTAACACTTAGCATGAAGTTAAACTTCCAGAGCCTTCTGTTTGATGATCAGGCTTATCCCTGACTGACCCAGGTTCCTTGTCATATTACCTGGCCATTGCTTCTGGGTTTGTCCTTACCCTGTTGCTTCAGGAGGCCTTGATGACACTTTATTCTATGACTTTTTTAAAAATATAAAGTATATGAAAACGTGTGCACCAGATGAGCTATCTAGAATAGGAATCTGTCATCAAGTTTGAATTTTAATTTCTATTTTTAGGCATAGCAGGGCCCAATCATTAAAAAACGAGCCATCCCAGCACACACGAAGGTTTTCCCGCAAAAAAGTAGCAGCTGAGTAAATATTTGAACTCAAATGAGATTGATTAATCAGCCATTAGGTCATGAAAACAGAAAACATCTCAAATATCTAAAATAAATCCCCGAGATAAACAAAAACAACAAAAAACAAATTAAACTGTATTATTTATGAGTATGATGCATTCAGAGTCCATGGACAATGAAAATAATTATTTAAAAAAACCTTTGAAACTTAATGAAGGTAAAAGACCCATGTACAAGCAAGTGATGAAACAATGGGGAAGGATTTGAAATCATCTCTTGAGGTCTCATTATTGTTTAAAGATGCTGAAATTCTTAGTCTATAGAAATATGTAATGGAGTTTAAAACAGCATAACTGAGTGTAGAATAGATATCATAGCTTTGATAGGATTGTTTTCGCTTTTATAGAAAAGTATTTTAAAATGTTATATGTATTTACCTGGACCCAAAGGAACACTTGCTACCTAATTGGCCTTATTTGTTAAAGAATGATTCAAAGGAAAAGCTTTATGTTTCATGATTTAGGAATGATCTCATATGTCACAAACAGCTTCTGCATGGCACATATCATTACCTGTTAGTACCAAAGAGATCACTACAGCATATGCATGTGTTTTGAGAAAGACTGCTAAGAATTCATCTGTGGAGTGGAACTGAGAGTCATTCTGTCTGGGGTTAGAAATCTCAGGTTGTGAGAAAGTAGAGACTTCATCTGGTATACACACATCAGCAGATGTCTATCTCGGAGTGCTGTTTTGAAGTTCAGCAGATGCACATCTATAAACAGAGTATGTGTACACAATGTTTTTGGCCAATGCTTTTCTAATATTTCTCTTTCTTCTGAAATTGTGTTGGATTATGGAATCTTTGTCACTTTCTGGGAGGGAAAGAAAATTCTTCCCTGGAGTATATAATTTTTGGTGTGAGCCAAGAATATTTCCAGACCTTCTGGGAGTGAGGATGCAAAGATAAAAACTGGGCTCTCCTGATAATTCTGGAAAGGCTAGGCAAGCT
This sequence comes from Piliocolobus tephrosceles, assembly GCF_002776525.5. Lineage (NCBI taxonomy): Eukaryota > Metazoa > Chordata > Mammalia > Primates > Cercopithecidae > Piliocolobus > Piliocolobus tephrosceles. Next base: position 63,255,554 of record NC_045451.1, on the reverse strand, counting down.
ATTAGACAGCAGGTCTGTGTCCTTGAAAATAATTTCTATCTGTATAAGAGGAATGCATGATTCTTTCTTCCTTAGTGTTTCCATGTTACCTAAAGTTGTCATCAAAATCATGCAATAATTTATGATGCTGCATTAAAATTACATGTTGCCTTTGTTTAGAAAAAAACACTCATTGTTTTAACTTTATAAAATCATAGAGTCAAGAGAAACAACAGTAAAACTATTTTTAAAGCACATCTGTTTTATTCTAGGGTTTAGTATAATACGTGAAAAAAATATCAGTTTTTATTATTCTCTGCCTCAAGGTTTCTGCTGCATCCCTTTATCTTAGCTTAGATCCATACACATAAAAGACGAATGTTTGTTTCCTTTCTTTTTGGAGGCAGAAAAATATTCAATATGTACTGTAAGTATAATGAAAAGGGAAAATCATTTATACATTTGTTCAATACAGTCATAAATCTGCTGTGAAATGTTTGATGATTCAAATGCTTAATATTCTGTACAGTCAAGAAGAGAATCATACGGGTGCTATCTGGAACTATCTTTTTTGTATTTTGTTTGCTTTTCAATCTGATGTTGGTTTTCATCTACTTCTGATTCAATTTCCTTTAGCGCTTTTAGCCTTTTGTAGGAAATTGCTTTAAATGTTTCTATATGGGAATAAAATATCTTTAAAATAACATTTATGCTGCAATTTAAAAGTAATACATTTCCATAACTTTGGAACAAACAGAAAACTTTAAAGAATAAAATTATAATTGGGCCTCTTTCACTATCTGGAGATAATCCTTGTTAGCATTTTGCCCTCTGGTCTTTTAAAGTTCATATGGAAAATATGAATCTATGTATAATATACATTTTTATTCATAGGAAATAGAAAAATACATATAATGTTACAAATCAGAGCTGAGTTTATATTTACATACGTATATATTTAAAATTAAGTGAAAAAATATGATTTTTGCACTTAATGTTATATTATTATGATGGATTAAAGATCATTTGCCAATCCTTCTATTAAAAGAAAATCTTCAGCCAAATTAAATTTAAAGGAGTTTAATTGAGTAATGAATGATTTGTGCAATCGGGCAGCCCCCAGAATCACAGCAGATTCAGAAAGACTCCAGGGTTGCCTCGTGGTCAGAACAAATTCATAGACAAAAAAGGTAAAGTGATGTGCATAAATCAGAAGTGAGGTACAGAAACAGCTGGATTGGTTACAGCTTGGCGTCTGCCTTATTTGAACAGAGTTTGAACACTCAGCAGTGTGTGGTTGATGTATGGCTGCTGGGATTGGCGATGACGCAGGGATTGTTACACGGCATACTCCTAAATTAGGTTTTCAGTCCTGTCTACCTATTGAGTTAGGTTGCAGTTCATTCACAAGGACTCAAATATAGAAGTACCAAGTCCCTCTCAGGCCGTATTTGGTTTGCTCTAACACTTCCAGTGAGAAGCAATCTCTTTTCCCTTCCCTTGAAACAAGGTTGGCCCTAGGATTTAATTTGATGAATAAAACACAGCAGCAGAAGTGATGCTGTATAATTTCTGAGACGAGGCCTTAAGAGATCAATGGTTTCTGCCTTCGCTGCTTAGAACATTTCGTCTTAGGTTCTAGTCCCCATTCTTCCAGGGAGTGTAAGGAGCCACATGGAGAGGCTCATGGAAGATAACCCAGGTCCAGGCACCTGAGGGCGGCCATTTGGGACCTTCCAGACATCCCAGAATTCTAGCCAAAATCATGCAAAGCAGGAGAGTCACACAGTCAACCCACAGGCCTGGAAGGAATAATAAACTGTTATAGTTTCAAGGCCTTAGGTTTTGGAGTGATTTGTTATATAGCAACCTGACTGAAACAGAAATATTTTCATACTACTAAAATCTTTATAAACATAATTTTGATGTCTTCATAATATTGCATTAGATATACATGCTATAATTTACTATTTTTCTAATGTTAGACATTTAAGGAATTCTTATTCTTTTCTATTATAAAAATGTTATAAAATAATATTTGTACACAGAAATCTGAGGATGGAATTGAGATCATTTCCTTGAGCTGGATCTCTGGAAAGGGTATTATTGCTTCAAATAATGTCAGCCTTTATAAGACCATTGGTAAAGCTTTCTAAATTGCTAAGTGGCTTCTGCTGTATCTCTCTTTCCTTTTTTTCCCTTTTTTGTTTTTGTATTTCCTTCAGGAACTTGTTCTACATAATTTGCGCTTTGTGCAGTAAATTGAAGTTTTCTTTGTGGGCTAGTCATGCTCTATTTTTGTAAACATCTGATTTATAGAAGCATTTTCTATATCTGGTTTACAAAGTTCAGTATTTATTAATGTAACCTTGTTATATAGTTCAATTCTTCTCTGCCCTTATTTATTTTTTTATTCAATTGATTTGTCAAAGATGGATAGTAGTGTGTTAAAATATCTCATGATTGTATAACTGTCATTTCTACTTTCACTTGTTACAGTTTTTCGTTATGTATTTTAATGTCATGTTATTTTTTGCAAAAGATTCATGCCTCTATCTCATTCATCCATTCACCATTTATCAAATGCTGGAGATAAAAAGGTAAAAAGACACGGTCACTCCTCTAGAAGAACTACAGAGTGGTGGGGAACCCCACCAAGACAAATGATGTCAGTAGAAAGGGTTGCAAGAAAGGTGAGGGGGTTAGGCAGAAACCTAAACCGGGTTGGATGGAGAGAGGAGAGCTCCTGGAGGAAGTATCACCCCGTGGAGACATTGCCTTCTTATGAATTGCATCATTTCGTCAAAGTGATTCTCTGATTTGTTTCATTATTTCCTCTTGAGTTGTACTTCATTTCACAATTTTGCCACTACATTTCCATTTTTTTTTGTATGCTGCATATAATTGGATTTTCTTATAAAATTGAACCTGAGAGTATGACTTTTAGTAAAACAGATACTGAGCTCCTACTGTTACTGGTGGAGGGTGTCCAGGTTCCTGGCATCTTGAACAAAGAATTGGATAAAACGCACAAACAAGGCAAGGAAGGAGTGAAGAAACTTACTGAAAATGAAAGTACACTCCACAGTGTGGGAGCAGGCCCGAGCACAGGGGCCCAAGGGCCCCGTTACCAGAATTTTGGGGGGTTTAAATGTCCTCTAGAGGTTTTCATTGGTTACTTGGTGTATACCCTATGGAGAGGATGTTTTCTGTCATAGCTGAAGTGTGAATTGGCCATGTTTCCTGGCTCCAGACCCTATTTTCCTGCCTCACTGCTATGTGCCAGGTGCCTAGCTAAGCCTGGGCATAAAGGACAACCCCTCCTCAAGGAGCTTGTAGTTCACTGCAGGTGTGGCAAATAAAGAAACCTACAAAGCACAAATGAAGCCCAGAGGAAAGGTTCCTAGTCTAGACATAGTCTTAAACCCTGAGAGATAAGTAGGAGTGATCAACTGGATGAGGTAGGCAAAGGTGGGTGTTGCAGGCGGGACACACAGCATGTCCTCTGGCCAAGAGCTGAGAGAGCACGGGTTCCGTTTCAGGAACTGCAAGTACAGTAGTCCCCTCTTATCCACCGGGATACATCCCAAAACCCCCAGTGGATGCCTGAAACCATCGATAATATCGAACTCTATATATACTATGTTTTTTTCCTATACATACATACTTATGATAAAGTTTAATTTCTAAATTAGGCACAGTGAGAGATTAAAAACAATAGTAATAAAATAGAACAATTATAACAATATGTCAGCATTGCTGCTCTTGTACTTTGAGGCCCTTACTAAGTCAAATGAGGTTTACATGAGCATGCGCACTGTAGTACTGCAACGGTTGATCTGACCACCGAATTGGCCGCTGAGTAATAAATGGGTGGGGAGCTGAGGCACTGTGGAGACAGTGACACAGGGATGATTCCCGTCCCAGGTGGGGTGCAGTGGGATGGCATGAGATTTCATTATGTTACTCAGGACGATGTGCAATTTAAAACTTAGGAATTGTTTATTTCTGGAATTTTCCAATTAATATTTTCAGATTGCGGTTGATCATGGGAAACTGAAACCTGTAAAGCAAAAGCGGGTTGCAGGGGACCACTGTAGTTCAGTTTGGCGGATCACCGGGGCTGAAAGGCAACAGGAGTGAGTGGTGGGAGTTGTGAGATGGAGATAAAAGATGGGGGCAGATCATGATGGACCCCACGGGAGGTTTAACTTTAAGTTGGTGAGTGGCATGACTGGATTAGCTTTTGAGTGCTTCCTTTAGCGATAGTGTCTTCTGCCTAACAGCTCTAATTCCTGCTCTTCTTCCTGACTAGTACTGACTACTGCTGTGAGATACTATGCTAGTACACTAGCAGTTTCTGCTACTGTGTAACGCAACTCAATTTTAATTTTGACTTGCCCACGGCACCTCTCAGCATAGCTTCTCCATTTTAGTTACCACTCCTGAGGGCCTGAATACTTCTGTAATTTCAAATTACAATGTCAGAGATCAAGAATCAGATCGATTCAAATTGTTCTCACGAGAATAGAGCTTTTTTGCTGTTGTTATCACTGGAATATCTCACGGAGCACCAGATGTTCTCATACATTCATGGGCTACTGCGTCCTGGCCCTCAGTTTCAAATCCCTTGTCAAATATGTTCCTGGATGCTCACTTCTGTACTCATGACTTCTTAGGAGACATAGAAGAGAGAACATTAGGGCATATAAGAATCTCAGGGGATTTTATTGAAAACTTTTTGAAGGTGAGCAAACATTGAAACAGGCTATACTCAAACTTAAGCTCTAGTAAAGAAACTTATAACAGTTTTTACATTACCCCATCTATGTCCATGATATCTTATCTCATGTTCTTCCAATGATCTCTGCCAACTCCATGACCACTCACATTCCATAGTGGACAGTTATAGCCATTGGCAAAAGACATAGCGTGGGAGAACTCTGATATTTGCTTTTTCAGGGGTCTTATATGGTATATTTTTTCATTCGTCATTACATAATGATTATTTCACCAATTTAGACAGCTAAATTAATGATGCCACCAACTATTCAGAATACCCAGGACCTCTGCCATAACATATCATCGCTCCTTACATGACATATCAAAGAGTTCAAATTGCCTATTTTTGCATATCAAACAGAGTCAGACTAAGTCAATAAAGCCTCAAACCACTACAGAGGAAAAAGGCAAAGTCTACAAAAGGGCATTATAGGCCACTGATCTAGAAAAATAAAGAAAAATCATTAGAGAAGTTAAAGAAGACAATAAAAGGAAAGACATCCGGTATTCACAAATTGAAAGATTTATTATTAAGATAGCGATGAACTACAGATTCAGGTGAACAACGGATTCATTGCAGTCTCTATTAAAATCCCATTGGTAATTTTGAAGAGATAGAAAAATCCATGCTAAAGTTCATAATGGAATCTCAAAGGACCCCAATTAGCCAAAACAATCTTGAAAAAGAACAAAATTGGAAGTCTCACACTTCCTGATTTCAAAACTTACTACAAAGCTACAGTAATCAAATTAGTTTGGTCCTGGCATAAAGACAGACATATAAACCAATGGAATAAAATGGAGGACCCCAAAACAAACCCTCATATATAGTAAATGATTTTTTAACAAGATTAAGACCATTCAGTGGGGGGAAAGACAGGCTTTCAACAAATGGTGTTATCCAGCAATTCTATTTCTGGATTGTACCCAAAAGGATAGAAAATAGGGACTTGAAGAGATTTTGGTATACCCATGTTCATGGTGGCATTATTAACGATAGCCAAAACGTGAAAGCAACAGAAGTCATCATTAATGAATGAAGGGATAAAAAAATGTGGCATATTCATGCAACGGACTATTGTTCAGTATTTAAAAAGGAAGGAAATTCTGACACTTGCTACGTCATGGATGAAATTTTTTTGTTGATGTTGGTCAAATGGTATGTCCTTTTAATTTAAATTTAATTTAACGTAATCATTTTTTAAAACTTTTATTTTAGAATCGGGGGTCCATAGGTGTTTTACAAAGGTATATTGTGTGATGCCAAGGTTTGGAGTACAAATGAGTCTGTCACTCAGGTAGGCAGCACAATACCAAATAGGTAGGCTTTCAACTCTTGCCCCGCTTTCTCCCTCCCTCTTCTTGTACTCCCCAGTGCCTATTGTGCCTAACTTTATGTCCACGTGTACCCAAAAATTAGCTCCTACTTATAAGTGAGAACACATGGTATTTTGTTTTTCTGTTTCTGCGTTAGTTCACTGAGGATAATGGCTTCCAGCTGCATATGACGCGGATGAACTTTGAGGCCATCATGCTAAGTGAAATAAGCCATTCACAAAAGGACAAACATAGCAATGATTCCACGTATATGAAGTATCTAGAGTAATCAAATTCCTAGAGACAGAAAGTAGAACAGTGGTGGCCAGGGGCTTGGAGGAGGGGTAGGAGTTATTGTTTAATGGGTACACAGTTCCAGTTTTGCAAGATGAAAAGAGTTCTGTGGATGAATGGTGATGATGGTTGTACAATGTGAATGTCACTGAATTTTACAGCTAAAAGGGTTAAGATAGTAAATTTTAAGTTATGTATATTTTATATACATACATTTCAAAAAAAGATTAGACTGAGATTTGGAATGAATTTTAGATCCATGGTTATGACAGAGAACAAGGGAAAGTGGGAAATTAAATTTTTTTCTTACCATTCTACATAGCCCACAGTAAAGATCTCTACAGAACATTAAACTTTTCTATGATTAAGATTAGCCCTTTGCAACAACAACAGACGGTAGCACGATTAAATAATGGGCGAGTCATGTGTTCTGCCAAGAACTATTCCTCACAGGATCTTAGGGAGTGTATAACGTCTTAGAAAAGAAGGCTTTGTGTGTTTGGCACCAAGAGAGGTGTGCTATGAAAAGGAAGGGTGTTTTAGGGTCAGTGGGCGAAGGGTGGGAGTTTAAAAGATGTATTTTAGGAAAAATTGTGTTCAACATGGATATAGCAAACATGGCATATATTACTATACTCATAGATGAGTGAGCATAGGAATACGAAAAATCCATTCTCACTCTTTTTCAGTCACTGAGAGCCTTGGCGCATACATCCTTTTAGGATATTTTCTACCCTGAAGGGATATTTCTATTATTCATCTTAATAAACATGTCTTAGTGTACATTGTTAACTTTTAAATAATGTAATAATATATTTGACTCTTTCCATGTTGGAAAAAATAATTCTTGAACATCAGTATAATTGGTTCGTAGAACTCCACATGATAGGGAGGCACAATTTGCCTAGTCAGTTCTCTATTATTGAACCTCTAATTTACTTACTCTTTCACAGGGAGCATGATATGCTTTACAGTTTAGAGACATCATGCCAGTAGCCTGCAGTCAAGTTTAATTCTGCCACTTCCTAGCCCAGCTACTTTGGACAAATCACCTAACTTTTCTGTCTCATTTTCCTTATTATAAAGTAACAATAATGATGATAATTATAAATCTAATATTTATTAAAAGCTTATTATACCATAGGTACAGTGCCACGTGCTTTTACATCCATTGTGTCTTTTATACATTAAGCACAGGAAGTAGGTACTATACTGTTATTACCATGCTAGAGATGAATGCTGACTTAGGTGTCTTGTCCAAGGTCATACATCTAGTAAACAGGAGAGCCAGGACAGTACCTGCTTCAGAGTTTCCATGACGACTAAATGGGAAAATATATGCAAATGTATTTTTAAAAGTGATTTTTCCCTGCAAACCCTGAGATGATTCCAGCAGTTTTCACTGGGGAAATAAAATAGTGGCCGGAAGGTTTAGATAGTTTTTTTTTTCTATTTTTAGAATAAAAACTAAATTCTGAAGCATGGTTCACATCGCCAGTTTGCTTAAATACTAGGCAATCATTTCCTGTGGTTGCCAGGATTAAACACCAATACCTCACTGACAATTTCTAGTTTGACCTAATGGCTCTGACAGTTCAGCTCCATCCCTCCCCATGCTGTATACGTCAGCCAGAGTGGGTTCCCTACAGTTTTCTTCTTTTAAATTTATTTTTTTTGATGCATAATAGATGTACATAGTTTTGGGATCCATGTGAGAATTTAATACATTCATATAATTTGTAAAGATCCAATCAGTGTGCTTGGGATGTCCATCACCTTAAATATTGGTCCTTTATGCTAGAACTATTTGAATTATCTTCTAGTTATTATGAAATATACAATAGATGACTGTGAACGAGAATGACCCTACTGATCTCTTTAACTCTGTCTTATTTCTTCTATCAAATCACATATTTGTACCCATTAATAAATTTTTTTTCATCTCCCTCTTCCCTACACTTTTCTGAACCTATCAATCTGTCTTTCCTCATCACCTTTGCATGTTTTCCCCTGTGTCTGGAATATTCTCCACCAGTCTCTAATTATTGATACTCTTCGAAATGATCTCAAGTGCCACTGTAGCCATGAAATCTTTTCTAATATTTACAAATGAATATACATTTCCACTTCTGCTGTTCTGAATTGACACCCACCTTACTGTGCCTTTTATTGTGAACATTCATTCCCTGGTGTGTAGGTGCTTATAAGCCAGGTTTAATGTACCAGCCATTTTTGCATCTCTTTCAGAACCTGAGATTTAAAGAACTGGAAGAAAGCCAGTGTGTGGGGATGTGTGTAGGTGCACACATGTGGGAGTGCTGAGGGAGGGATGGGTCATTTCGTTAATTTCTTTCAACAGTACCTAAACAAGTTATTAGATATCTGCCTTGTGAATTTTGCCTTACGAATGTTATTCCTTTCAATGAAAGAAATTGAAACCAGAAAATACCAAGTCAAATAGGAATGAGGAAAGTTACTGTCACTTAACTGTAATTAAAATCTAGCCTAACAGTGACAGGAGGTTCCAGCTGGGTTTCCTGGGTCGAGTAGGGGCTCAGAAAGCTGTGAAATTCACTCCTTTCCTGCATCAGGACTTACTTTGGTCTTGGATGAATAATATTAAAGATATATGCTTAAAATATTCCTAACATCAAAATTTGTGCATGTGTTTTCTTCCCCCAAGAAGCTATAAACAGTAAAACTTTTGCCGTAAGCTTCTCTGTGTCCTCGCTCCCTCTTTATCTTGCCCCTCCCCTGAAACTAAAAAGAATGTTAAAAACCCGTTTTTCTGTGACCAGCAGGCCTTCTTTATGCTCCCAATTCCAATTCCTTGTAAACAGGATTTGTAAAATCCTGTGAGATCCTGTCTCCTTTGCCATGCGGCTGCAAGGTTATAAAATAGATAAAAGGTAAGTTACAGTTCCGGTTTTCCTCAAGATCTAAGACATGTTAATTGTCTTTGTTTCTGGCTCTGGTAACATCTTCCCGCCTCAGGTATTTCCCGCCTTAAAGAGTTTGAAAGGTGATCAAACAAATCTAACACTGGCTGCCCGCTCGGGACCCCTTCGACGCTGTGGAAGCTTTGTACTGTCACTCTGCTCAGTAAAGCCTCCAGCTTTTTTCTCTTGGTCCCATCCGTGTCTCTGTCACCTCAGGCTGCCCCACACCAAATCTTTGGCGTGGCTAAGGCAAGAGCCTTTGGTGTTACATTTTTGGTGAGCCAGCCAGGAGAATTCCAGGAAAGGCATCTAGATCTTCTCGTGGTGAGTAGGACCGGACCTCTTCCGCTTGCTATTCTGTCCTGTCCTTCCTTAGAATGTGGAGGCTAAACCGGCAGCTGTCCGCCTCTGAAGGGCGATTAGCGGCAGCTGAACTGAAGGCACGGGTATCAGGCCGTCTGGAAAAGGGCGCTCTAACAACCCCTGACCCTCCGGGGCTGGGAATGTTGGTTAGTCTGGATCCAGTTCATACTCTTTCACTTTCCGTGGCGGTCCCGAAGTACACCAGGGAGTTAGCAGAAGTTCTAGTCTCCCAGCTTTCCTGGATGAGACCACGGCCCTGCCAGAGGCACCCCCTGCAGGAGTTACTGAGCCTCAGACCGCTACATCTTCTGAACCCTGTCTCCTGGGTCCTAATGTCCACCGGCTAGACCTCTTTCCTCATCTCACAAGCAAGGTTATTGCTGCTAGTCAGGATCAAGATTCCGTATTTAGAAGTCTTAAATTCTTGGGGTGGTGCCCAGAAGATCCTTGTTCATGGTGCCCTCCCGGGTTTAGGCAGGTGTCACCATTTGATGGCTATTTTGAAGGATAAGTTCCCCACCACAGTATATGGTCCCCCACATCAGGACAATTTAAAGTCAAGTCTGTAATTTTCTTTTCTTTCTTTTTTTTTTTTTTTTGAGACAGAGTCTCGCTCTGTCGCCCAGGCTGGAGTGCAGTGGCCGGATCTCAGCTCACTGCAAGCTCCGCCCCCCGGGATTATGCCATTCTCCTGCCTCAGCCTCCCGAGGAGCTGGGACTACAGGCGCCCGCCACCTCGCCCGACTAGTTTTTTTTTTTTTTTTTTTAGGAGAGACGGGGTTTCACCGTGTTAGCCAGGATGGTCTTGATCTCCTGACCTCGTGATCCGCCCGTCTCGGCCTCCCAAAGTGCTGGGATTACAGGCTTGAGCCACCGCGCCCGGTCCAAGTCTGTAATTTTCATGTGGCTAGTAGAAGCCTTAGGGCATTTCCTCCATTGCTCCCCAGAGAGACCTTCCCCTTCCTTGGGGCCTCTCAAGTACAATCTGGGGTGCACAGGCACAGCTCGCAGAGCCATTGAATTGCTATTTGAACCATTCAGTAGTTGGTATTGGAAGGAAGAAAACATAGTCAGTTAGGACACAGGATGCTGGTACCACCTTAAGAGGGGGGCTTACTCCTGTGATGGCAAGTGGGGACAGAAGGCTGCAGAACAGCAGCAGTTGTCTCGGCCCTGGCCTAGAGGACATCCACCACCCTCTTAAAGCTTACTAAGCCTCTTGTCTCTGATTCAGAGATTCCTCCTTGAAGGACAGTTTTATGGCCGGGCACGTGTAAATTGGGCCTTAGCATGCAAGCATCAGTGGCCTTGCCACCCTGGAACAGGTAGGACGCATTGGCAGAAGGACCAGAATCAATCCAACAGTCCTGTGCCCCATTTAGTGGTTAGTGGGCACACGGCAGGGGCAAGGGAAGTTTCCATCCTGCCAGTAAGCATGGTTAAATCCGGTAAGCCTGGTTAAATCAGGTAGATGGAAGGCTCAGGAAAAGCGGCCATGAGTTTTGAGCACAATTGGACTTGACCCTTGGGGGACGCCCTAAGGGAAGGTAAGTCCAGGACTAACCAGGGGTGGAGGCATCCCTTTGTTTAAAATTCCAGATGGGCACCACACTTTCAAAACCAGACACTCCCTTGAGAAGTATCCTGAATAACTGGGACAAATTTGACCCTGAAACCTTAAAAAAGAAGCAGCAGATTTTCTTCTGTACCACTGCCTGGCCACAGTATTCCTTACAAAATGGAGACACTTGGCCCTATGAAGGAAGTATTAATTATAACACCCTTCTACAACTAGATCTTTTCTGTGAACAGGACGGTAAATGTAAAGGTAAACTGAGGCCGGAGCCGAACCGGGAACGAAGACACAAGGCAAATGGCAGTGAGAATAGCCTTTATTAGGACTCGCGGGCGAGGTTCCTGGGTCCAAAGGCCTGGGCCGAGAAAGTCGCGCTGAGGGAGGAGGGTAGGGGCTTTTTATAGCCTGAGAGGTAGGGAAGCTGGTTGTGCAAACAGGGCCTGGGGGATCTTGAAACTACTAGGGCAGGAGTTGAGTAAGGGTCACGAGGAAGGGGTCTTTGGAAACTGTCAATGGAAACTGCTGTTTAGGAACTTGTGGAATGCAGGGGAGCTGCAGGTCATGGGGGAGTGTGGTTGCCCAGACGGAACTCCGAGGCATGTAAGTCTGCGGATGTGTACAAGGGTGAAGGGAGTCTTTAACAAAAGGCCTGCTAGGCTGGGTAACGCCGCCATGTTGGGTCTAGATTCCTGCCTAACATTCCGACTTCCTTCTACTAAGAAAATGCGGGGATGTGTTCATCTGGCTGCTTCCTGCTGGTATGGGTCGTCCTGGGGTTCTTCGGAGGTGGGCACGCGGGTATAGGGGTGGAGCAGCATCTGATTGAAAGTGACTTGGGAGACTTCTTTCATGCGGTCCTGGGTGAAGCGGAGGACACAGGGAGCTATGAGTAGCAAGAAGCCAATGATTAGTAAGGGGCTCAGAAAGGGTAGGACTTAACCGGCCACAGACGACTGCTACCACCTAAGTGAGGGCCTTGATCCGAGCTTTTTCTGGTGGAGTCTTTCCTGAATCTTTTCTAGAGTGAGGAGATTGGTTTCTACTAGTCCTGACTCATTGATGTATTGTTCGGCAGGGAAGGGGAAAGGAGGGGGTTAGGTTAGTTAAAAGGGCTGGGTAAGGGTACCGCAGCCAGTGGGGGCTTATTCTGTCTGCTGTGAGGCTTTTTGTAGTGGGTATGAGGAGTATGCCTAGGTCGGTGACAGAAGGGCTGCAAAGTTGAGCCTTTGCTGGGGTAACCTGATAACCTCGGCCGCCTAGAAAATTTAAAAGTGTAGCAGTATCTGCAAGGGAGCACTCCTAGGAAGGACTACATAGTAATAAGTCATGGCCATACTGCAATAGTGTGCTGTGGGTCAGCGGACAGAGGACAACATCCTGTGCCAGTGCCTGTCTGAAAAAATGGGGTCTATCCTGGAACCTTTGAGGCAAAACAGCCCAAGTCAGCTGAGAAGAAATATGAGTGTCTAGGTCTTCCCATGTGAAGGCAAACAGAAGGTGGCAGTCTGGGTGTGGAGGGGCAGTAAAGAGGGCATCCTTCAGGTTAAGGACAGTGAAATGGGCGGTGTGGAGGGAGTGCCATCAATGCCCATGACCGTGACAGTGGAGGGGTGGCTGGGGCCGCTAAAGGAAGGCAAAGCAGAGTAGGTAGCCTCCGTGTCCATGAGGAAAGATATGGACTTAACGGCCACCTGGCGCATAACCCTGGGCTCCGCGAGAGCCGGAGGGGTCCCCGAGGCTGGGCCTCTTCAATCTTCGTCAGTGTCTAGGAGCTGGAAGGCGCCTCCAGTACCCGGAGGAGGGTCGTCACGTGGAGACGCAGCGACCGTCCTCAGGTTGGGGCAGTCCGACTTCCAGTGGCCCATCTGCCCACAGTTCGGACAGGGGCGGGTTGGCTCCTTTGGGTTCGGGCACTGCCTGGCCCAGTGGCCGTCGTTGCCGCACTTGAAGCAGGCACCAGGTGGCGCTCGGGGGAGTACCTCTTTTCTGGGAGCTGCTGGAGCCGGCCGGCCTCAGGGCTGCTACCAAGGCCTGGTTTGGAGTTGTGCCTTCTGTTTTAGCCTGGCCTGTGGTTGGGCCTCAGCTGCTTCCTCCCTGGAGTTGTAGACCTTGAAGGCCAGTTTGACTAAATCCTGGATGGGAGTTTGAGGGCCTTCCTCTGCCTTTTAAAAATTGTTTTTGGATATCAGGGGCCGACTGAGAAATGAAATATGAGGCCAAGACGGTTCCTCCTGCGGAGGAGGCAGGGTCAAGGCGGGTGTCCTGAATAAGAGCCTCAGTGAGCCGGTTAAGAAAAACGGCCGGATTTTCATCTGCGCCTTGGACTACCTCCTTTAGTTTGTTCAAGCTGACTGATTTGTTAGAGGCTGCCTGCATGCCGGCAAGAAGGCACTGGGCCATCACGTCTCGGCGGCGGCGGCGGCCTGCCCCACCTGGTAGTCCTAGTCGGGCTCAGCCGAGGGCACTGCCTCGGTGCCGACTGGCATGGCAGGCTCAGTTAAATGAACCTGGTTAGCGTGCTGCCTGGCTGCCACTAGGATGCGTTCCTGCTCCTCAGGAGACAGGGTTGAGGTCATAACGACATGAAGGTCGTGCCAGGTGAGATCATATGCCTGGCATAGATACCTAAACTCTTTGATATAACGAGTAGGATTGGCTGAAAAGGGGCCTGCATGCTCCTCAACCTTAGACAAGTCTGCCAATGAAAACGGCACATGGACCCGGACTACTCCTTCGGCGCCTGTCACCTCTCGTAAGGGACACAAGAGGTGGGTCCTGGACCGAGTATGGGCTGAGACAGGCGAGGAAGGGGAGGAGGTGGAGGTAGGAGAGACAGAACCTGTCGGGTTTGGTAAGGGCACGGGGCGGGGGGGGGGGGGGGGGGAGGCGTTGACGAGGACGGGGATAATGGTGCGACAGGGTAAGGAGGAGGTTGGGCAGGAGACGGAAGGGGTGGCCGGGATAGGGTGTCAGGAGGCTCAGAAAAAGAGGAGGAATCATCCCTCTCCTTGCTCGAGGGAAGAGACTTTGCGAGCAGAACTTGAGCTAACGAGCATTGGGCGCAGAGATCTGGGCAAGAACGCAAGTCCTAAAAGGCCTGAACATAGGGTATCTCGGACCATTTGCCTAGTCTCTTCCAGAAGTTGGTCAGATCTGTGAGAATGTTTAAGTCTAGAGTGCCTTCTGCAGGCCACTGAGACTGATTATCCGATTTATATTGCGGCCGTGCTATTGTGCAGAAGAAAATGAGCCGCTTTTGTTTTATGTCTTGGCTGAGGCTTAAAGTCTGAGATTCGCCAAGAGGCACGGCAGAAGAGATTCTCGGTTTGGTTTGGACTGGGTAGTTCCCATGGTCCTAAGGTGGGCAGTCCGGAGGCAATGGGAGCGTCCTCTCACTGCCACGCGGAGTGTGGGGTACTGTGGCTTCTGGGGAGGTTGGACGTCTCCTAGTCCCCGGTGCCGAGGTCACAGTTGACCAGAGAGAGAGCCCGTGAGGTGGCCACACGTTTCGGACGGGGACTCCCAGCGGGAGCCTTCAGGACGGTGAGGGGGGCGGGGAAGCTTACCCCGCAGTGATCGAATTGAGTCTTGGATTTGGTAAAACGGTTCCTGGCTCAGAAAGGAGTTCCTGGCTCCGGGAGAGGAGAGCCTGCCCGACCCGGGAGGGGCCCGGGGAGGGGTGTCTCCTCCCGGGATTCAGCACCAATGTAAAGGTAAACTGAGGCCGGAGCCGAACCGGGAACGAAGACACAAGGCAAATGGCAGTGAGAATAGCCTTTCATTAGGGCTTGCGGGCGAGGTTCCTGGGTCCAAAGGCGTGGGCCGAGAAAGTCGCGCTGAGGGAGGAGGGTAGGGGCTTTTTATAGCCTGAGAGGTAGGGAAGCTGGTTGTGCAAACAGGGCCTGGGGGATCTTGAAACTACTAGGGCAGGAGTTGAGTAAGGGTCACGAGGAAGGGGTCTTTGGAAACTGTCAACCGAAACTGCTGTTTAGGAACTTGTGGAATGCAGGTGAGCTGCAGGTCATGGGGGAGTGTGGTTGCCCAGCCGGAACTCTGACGCATGTAAGTCTGCGGGTGTGTACAAGGGTGAAGGGAGTCTTTAACAAAAGGCCTGCTACGCGGGAAACGCCGCCATGTTGGGTCTAGATTCCTGCCTAACAGTAAATGGAGTGAAGTCCTTTGTGTACAGGCTTTCTTTGCCTTTGTGACAATACTGCCCTGGGCTAGGCCTGCAAGTTTTGCTCAAATGACAGAAACCCACAAGTGTCTCCATACTCAGGGCCTCTTCCCTCTGCCTCAGTTCCCCCTCCCACTGATTCTCCTCCATGCAGCTGCACTGAAGTGTTAAAGGCACACTGGAAAGAAAACGTGAACTCCTGAGCCAGGCACCCAAACTATGTTCCTTACAAGCAGTAGGAGGAGAATTTGGGCACATTCACCTGCATGCCCCCTTCACACTCTCAGATTTGAAACAAATAAAGGCAGATTTAGGGAAATACTTGGATGATCCTGATAACTATGTAGATGTCCTACAAGGGTTGGGGTAGTCCTTTGATCTGACATGGAAGAGATATCATGTTGCTTCTTGATCCGACCTTAAGTTCTACTAAAAAAGAAGCAGCTTTAGCAGCAGCCCGGCAATTTCAGGATCTGTGGTACTTTAGCCAGGTAAACGATCGAATGACCCTGGAGGAGAGGGAGAAAGTCCCCACAGGGCAACAGGCAGTCCCCAGTGTAGACCCTCATTAGGATACTGACTCAGATCTGGAGATTGGAGCCGCAGGCATTTGCTAACTTGCATTTTAGAACGGTTGAGAAAGACTAAGAAAAAGCCTATAAACTACCCAATGCTATCCACAATTACACAGGGAAAAGAGGAAAAAAGAGTTATCGCATGCAGTGCAAAAGCCTAAAGAGGTGGCAGTCACACTGCCAAGGCCATCAAAAAGGTGAAGGAGAGGAGGCAAAAAATGAAAACTGCCCAGCAGACACTGAGGCCAAACTTGCTGTCAGGCAGGGCTTTCCTCCAAAACTGCCCATAAAAGACCCCCTGGTGTGGAGCAACCCCCTTCAAGAAGTTAAGCCACAGTATTCCCCAACTGAAACAAAATGGGGACTTTCACGAGGACATGGTTTTCTCCCCTCAGGGTGGCTAACAACAGAGGAAAAAAAGGTGCTCATACCTGAAGCCAGCCAGTGGAAAATACTTAAAACCCTCCACTAAACTTTTCATATAGGTATTAAAAGTACCCATAAGATGGCCACATTCCTATTTACAGGGCCACACCTCCTCAAAACCATCCGGCAAGTAGTCGAAGCCTGTAGAGCATGCCAAAAAGATAACTCCTGAGCCTACCGTAAAGCCCCTCCAGAAGGACAAAGAACAGAACAGTATCCTAGAGAGGACTGGCAGTTAGACTTTACCCATATGCCAAAGTCAAGAGGATTTCCGTACTGACTGGTCTGTGTTAATACCTTTACAAATTGGGTGAAAGCCTTCCCTGGTAAAACAAAAAAGGCCCAAGAGGTGGTTAAAGTCTTAGTTCATAAAATAATTCCTAGATTTGGACTTCCCCAAAGCTTACAGAGCAACCATGGAGTAGCTTTGAAAGCTACGATAACTCCAGAAATTTCCAAGGCACTAGGAATACAGTATCACCTGCCCTGTGCCTGGAGGCCACAATCCTCAAAAAAAAAAGTCAGAAAGGTTAATGAAGCACTTACGAGACATTTGAAAAAGCAAAAATCTCATTTCCCATGGTGGTGGCGGGCACCTGTAGTCCCAGCTACTCGGGAGGTTGCGGCAGAATGGCGTGAACCCAGGAGGTGGAGGTTGCAGTGAGCTGAGATCGCGCCACTGCACTCCAGCCTGGGCAACAGAGCAAGACTCTGTCCCAAAAAAAAAAAAAAAAAAAAAAAAAAAAGCGAAACTCCCCTCAAAGAATGGGGCTCAGTCCATGTAAAGTGCTGTAAGGATGGCCTTTTCTCACAAATGACCTCCTGTTCGATCAGGAAATGGCCAATTTAGTCAAAGATACAACTTCTCTGGCAAAATGTCAACAAAATCTTAAAACTTTACCTGCAAAGTATGACAGGAAAAAGGGAATAGAGTTGTTTCAACCAGGAGATCTAGTATTGGTCAAGTCTCTCCCCTCTACTTCTCCATCTATAGATCCCTTATGAGAGGAACTACACTCGGTAATCCTCTCTACCCCATTGCAGTTAAAGTGGTAAGAGTGGAATCCTGAATTCACCACACCCGAGTCAAACCTTGGACACCTCCTGAGGAACTTACAGATCATCAACTCAGGAGTCACAAGGTCAGCCAGACCAGCCTCAATACACCCCTCAGCCACTAGAGGACTTCCGTTTCCTATTTCGGAAAAAAAAAACAACCTCCGACCAGAAAAACTCTCGCGGTTAATCCTAAAGAGAAACTTCTTCCTACCTAAAAGAGGATAAGTAAAAAAACCTATATGACCTTTGACATCTCTCCTTGCTCTCTTTAATAGAATCCTTCTACTGTTTCGTTACATTATTAAGCAGTATACTAACTATACTCTTTGCAGTAGGATTATATACTATAGCTCCGGCCAGGACAAAAATCCTAATCACATCAACCTTTCTTCTATCGTCTTTCCTTCTAACAGCAATTTACTCCTTTTTCCCTCCTCTTTCCTTCGACCGTCCCACCTACGACACGTCATGACTCCTCTTAGGTTTCCGGCCACCCTCTTCGTACTTATGCCCATTTCTCCAACTACAACACACCCCCCGTGTCAGTGTGCCTCCCCTGGAGGAGTCAACTAGCATTCTCTCAAAAACTCTTGAAGATTAGGTAGCCCCTTCCGAGCACCCACTTTTTTTGTTGCATATACTTACATAAAAAAAGAATGTTATAAAACTGCTTCTCTCTGTTCTAACAATAGCCGTACATCACACACACACACACACACACACACACACACACACACACAAATAATCCGAGGTGACTGCCCTGAGAAATGGGGGGCCAATGCTTGTTGGACATATTATACCCATATAGGTATGTCTGACGGAGGGGGTGTCCAAGATGAGGCTAAAGAACAGTATATCTAACAAGTAATTAACAACTTAGTCCAGCTCTCTAGTACTCCCAGTCCATACAAAAAATTAGACCTTTCCAGGCTATAAGAAACCCTTAACTCTCATTTTCATCTCTAGAGCCTGTTTAACACCACCCTTACAAGAATACAAAAAGCCTCTCCTAGTGATCCAACCAACTGTTGGATGTGTCTCCCATTGCATTTTCAACCATATGTCCCAGTCCCTGTCCTCAGACAGTGGAACTTATCCACCCCAGTCCTAAACACCACCAAATGAATCAGTCCCATAGACACCAATTTACCAGCCACGCAGGCCTCAAATCTCACATGCATAAGCTTCAGCATGGCTCTCAATGAAAACACCTCCCAAGGTCAGCCCTGGATATCCATAACCTCAGGTTTCACCTGTCTAACTTCAGGCATTTTTTTCATCTGTGATAACACAGCCTATTGATGCCTAAACGGCACTCCAAAAGAACTATGCTTTCTCTCCTTTCCAGCACCTCCCATGTCCATATATACTGAACAGGAGTTACAAAGTCCCGTTATATCCCAGTCTCGCCACATGCGAGCCCTTACTGTCTATTGTAGGAGCCGAAATACTGGGAGGGCTTGGGACTGGAATTAGAAGCTTAATCTCCTCTACCAATTCTATTATAAATTATCACGAAAATTCAATGATGACATAAGACGAATTGCCGACTCCCTATTGACCCTACAAAGCCAGCTTGATTTTCTAGCTGTGGTAGTCCTTCAAAACTGGAGAGTCCTAGACTTATTAACAGCGGAAAGAGGAGGAACCTGCCTCTTCTTAGGAGAAGAATGTTGCTATTTCGTTAACCAGTCAGGAATCATTACTAAAAGGTCAAAGAAATAAAAAGACAAATAAAAAGTAAAAAAAAAAGAGCTTGAACACTCAGGGCCCTGGAATATGTTTAACCAATGGATACCTTGGCTCCTCCCCTTTCTAGGCCCTGCCACAGCCATCCTGCTATAACTTGCATTGGGGCCTTGCATTTTTAACCTCCTTGTCAAATTTGTTTCCGCCAGGAGCGAGGCCATCAGGCTACAAATGGTCTTACAAATGAAACCTCAAATGAGCTCAACTCACGGCTTCTACCGAGGACCCCTGGGTTGACATGGCTGGTCCCTCACTAGCCTGAAAAGCTCCCCTCTGGAGGACACCATACCTGCAGGGCCCCTGCTTCGCCCCTAATCAGCAGAAAGTAGCCAGAGCCATAGCCGCCCAGTTCCGGACAGCAGCTGCGGTGTCCAGTCTAGAGGGGGGACTGAGAGGAGATTCCAGCTGGGCTTCCTGGGTCAAGTGGGGACCAGAAAGCTGTGAAACTCACTCCTTTCCTGCATCAGGACTTACTTTGGTCCTGGATGAATAATATTGAAGACATATGCTTAAAATATTCCTAAGATTTTGTGCATGTGTTTTCTTCCCCAAGAAAGCTATAAACAGCGAATCTTTCGCTGTTTCCCTGTGTCCTCACTTCCTCTCTCCCTTCCCCCTCCCCTGAAAACTAAAAGGAATGTTAAAAGCCTGTTTTTCTGTGACCGGCAGTCCTTATCTATGTCCCAATTCCAATTCCTTGTAAACACAATTTGTAAAATCCTGTGAGATCCTGTCTCCTTTGCATGCGGCTGCAAGGTTATAAAGTAGATAAAACGTAAGTTACAGTTCCGGTTTTCCTCAAGATCTAAGACACCTTAATTGTCTTTGTTTCTCGCTCTGGTAACATCTTCCTGCCTCATGTATTTCCCGCCTTAAAGAGTTTAAAAGGTGATGAAAAAATCTAACACTGGCTACCCTCTGGGGACCCCTTCCACGCTGTGGAAGCTTTGTACTGTCGCTCTGCTCAGTAAAGCCTCCAGCATTTTTCTCTTGGTCCGATCAGTGTCTCTGTCACCTCGGGCTGCCCCACACCAAATCTTTGGCGTGACTAAGGCAAGAGCCTTTGGCCTTACAACTGCACATAACACCCAACCCAGCCTAATCGGACTTGATTTTCAGATCATCTTACAATTGGTAACAAATAGCGGTCATACAAGGAGAGAAAGCTTTGTCAGTTGATGTCTCAATCCTATTTTGAAGGAATAGGCACAGGACGGACTCATTACATTAGCAGCAAGCTTCCTGCTCACCTACAGAGAATACATAATGCTGCCTTCCTCTTCGGCTTCTAATTTTACTCAGGGACACACACACACACACACACAGACTCCCACACACTGACCTTTCTTTTACCCACTTGTCTCAGAAACCCCTTCTTCAGGAAAAAGTTTTTTCTGACTTTTTGAAAATGTAGCCTAAGTAAGGGATGAGCAAGGCTTAGGCTTCTGCTGAAATGATGGGCGTGGAGACAAGTGGATGGATATGGAAGGCTTTCCCCTCTCCAGCTCTAGTCTCCAGCCACCGTCTTAGTTTAGGCCCTCTTTCGTTTCTCACCCAGATTATATTATTGCAACAGCTTTCTAATTCATCTTTTGTCTGATGTCTCCCTTTCAAACCAACGTACACGTGGCTACCAGAGGGATATTTCTAAAATTCAAGCTCGAACATAACACTTCACTTTTGAAGTGGCCCGATAACATTCCACTACTTTCAAAATAAAGTTCATAATTAGTTTGGCATGCAAGCTTCTCTATTATCCAGCCCCTAGTTCTGGCTCTTGCCTCATCTTTAGATATGCTGAACCTCTAGCAGCGCTGGGTTAGGGTCATGCCTTATTATGCTCTAAGGCTTCCCACATGTTCTTCCCTCTCCTCGGAGTGACTTCCTACCAACTGTTTTCCTAATTAACGTGTACTCTACCATCAAATCTCTGCTCAATATCACCTCCCTTGAAAGGAATCCTGGTGCTCCTAATCTGATTTACATGCTCCTTGCTACCCAAGCAAGAGCTAATTACCTGACCCATCTGCCTATCCCAATTCATTGTGAAATTCTTGAAGTCAGTGAGTATCTTGTTTCAACTTTGTACTGAATGGATTGTTAAAGTTCAATCATCAATGGAGATGTAGTTGATACTTATCAACTATAGTATGTTAAATACAATTACAATTTTATTATTCAGTATTAATTGATTATATGAAATAGATCTTTTAGTTTTTCAAATGTAGAGCTTTGTTGTAAATAATTTACAGTTATTTTAAAAGTGTTAGTTGCTGTCTGGCTTGGTGATTCCCTGATTGCTCAAACCATTGTCCCTTTGTTGTAGACATTGTTCCTTTGTTGACTGAGGCATTTTCCAGCCATCTGTTGGCACAAATGTTGGGCACCTTGGAAACAGGAACTAGTGCTATAAAAACACAAGATAAATGACCACACTGAGAAATCACCGTATTTGCGTCCGATGATGTTGTAAAATTAGTACCAACTGGGGAACTAAAGTGTTGCAAGTTAATCTTAAGTTCCATGAGAAAATGATAATTTAGTAAAGGCTGTTTTCTTTTACACTTTGACAATAGAAAGTTTCTCTTGTCATTTAGGGTTATAGCCATTACAGGTCATTCTAAATATTCTCTACTGTTAATTTTTTTTAAAATTATTTATTTATTTGTTTTTTATTATTATACTTTAAGTTCTAGGGTACATGTGCATAATGTGCAGGTTTGTATTTTTAATTAAGTAATTTGCACAAATTTGTAGAAGAATCTAACTACCCTGATTAGATTCTTAGGATTACCAGTATGGTTGTGAGAAGATGATTTCTGAGTTGTGACTTTTGTTTTTAGTTAAAAAAAAAAAAAAAAAAGTGAGATCCCTGCTTATAGTTATTTTAACCAGTGTTGCAATGAGTGGCATGTAAATGATTTATTTTAAATAATTGATGGAAAAGCCAAGGAAATAAAAAGGGGTGGACCATTGGGGCAATATAAACTGAAAATAGTGAAACTTTGGTATATTAGAATCCCTCCATTTGGCCAGATAGATACAATTACTGAATTTTCATGTAAAATAAATAAGAAATATTTTAATTTTAATTTAAAAATAAATATTGTTAATTTAATAGAAATCTTAATAAATTTCTTCTGTTTGTGTAAAAAATAACTCACATGTCAATATGTACAAAAATGTACATGTTATCTTCTCCCATGAAAAAACAGAAAATATACTAATAACATTTTTAAAAGGCCCTATTAAGAGAAAAAGAGAAATAACATAACATTAATAATGTTTTGTTGAAATAGAATAAAGTAATTTTTTTAAAGAACAACTATGGTTTTATTTGGGAAAATAAGAAATTACTGATGTATTACTGAACCCATGGAATTTGAATAACATTAATACTGCATTATTCAAGAGATCAGTGTATCAGATATCAGCTCACAATTCTAGGTGGATCACATTTGACTAACCATTGATACATGTCTTAAAATTAAAATTGTGACAAAATAATCACTTTTAAAACTACACCATTTCATCTATTTTGTTCATAGTTTTGCAACTTGATTAATGAAAAAATCATTTTCTTGGCATTCAAATTAAAGCTTTTAAATATACATATTTGTGGAATACATATATATCTCACATTTAAAAAACAAGGCATCAAACTATTACATAGTTACAGTCTATACTGATAGCAAATTGTGGTTTGTAATTAAACCACAGGAATAAAATGGAGAAATTTGATGTTTTAAGATGAGACATAAAATGATATTTTGAATTCAGACAATGAGCATTCTTATCTGAGGATTTTTTGTTCAACACTTTTTATTGTTCACTCGGATAATTAAATGCAATTGATATCTCTAGTTAAATACTGAATATATTATAAAAATAATATTCAAGATGTTCTGAGTCATTTACAGAAAATGTTGTACCCTGTAAAACCAGTAACTAATGGCAAGTTAAAATCAAGGAAAGCAGCTACTAAGTATCATCAATTTAAGATGATATTAAGTTATAATGCATGATGAGTCGGATCATATTTTATTAAAAATGAATAGTCTTTGCACGTGAATAGTTTAGAGATGGGGAGTAGTCAACCTGCTCTTTTCAAAACTCTCACTTGTGACTGCTCTTAGACATCACAAATTGATCATAGCACTGTTTTTATGGAACCTGAACTGAGCCTCATATTTCTTTCCACAACTCAAGGCATCATTACCAATCAACTGGATTTGACACTTGAGATGAAATTTCTTTACCGTCCCTGAGACAGACAATTCTTTTTCTCAGAAAAGGGAACTGAAAGAGGGATTATGTGACTTGGCTAAAATCACATCACAGCTCTGTGACAACATCCCAGATTGGTATCTGTCAGTCTACTGAGTTCTTTATATTCCCCAGTTTATTATTATTATTATTTACTGTATTTGATTCTCTGGGGGGGTTTAGTAGAGATTCTACATATAGTATCCACTCAACAAATATTTTTAAATGACAGGCTCAATACTAAGCATAAGTTTCTCATTTCATTATAAAGTAAATGAAGCACATTAACTATTATGGAACCCATTAGATGATCTTTCTCTTACACACTTTTGGCTGAGTGCAGATTCTGAGACACTGGTGCTTAAGGGAAAAAGGAACACTTGAGTGACAGAGTGCTTACCTTTTACTTTTAGAGAAAGTGAAGCTGTGTAAATTTAGGGAGGTTTTCTGTGAAGTCAAGAATATACAAAATGGGAAGCCAAGATCATAAAATGTTAATTCATTTATTCAACTGTGGGGTTATGAAAAAAAGTAGGCAATAGCTTCTGTTGAATAGAGATATAATAGAAGTTAAGAAAATAGCTTGAGTAAAAGGTATTAAGTTATAGTATAGATCTATATTTGCTAAATGGATAAAGTATTGATGAGGACATGCAAAGTAGGTTAGAATTAAAGCTGGGGTAGGGTTAGTTTGGGAAATTCGTGTTTTGGAGTAGAATTTTAGCTCTAAAGTGATTGTCTTCTCAAAGAGCCAACAAGTTATATTAAATGTGTTTTTTTTTTTTTTTTTTTGAGATGGAGTTTCACTCTGTCACCCAGGCTGGAGAGCAGTGGCGCAATCTCCGCTCACTGCAACTTCCACCTTCCTGATTCCAGTGATTCCCCTGCCTCAGCCTCCGGAGTAACTGGGATTACAGGCGCCTGCCACCATGCCCGGCTAATTTTTTGTATTTTTAGTAGAGATGGAGGTTCACCGTATTAGCCAGGATGGTCTCCATATCCTGACCTCATGATCTCCCTGCCTCGGCCTCCCAAAGTGCTGGGAATACAGGCGTGAGCCACTGCGCCTGGCCATTAAATGTTAATTGCAGCTCACACTGATGAATTTTAATGTCTGATAAGCCAGTTGTTCTCTTGCCTTGTTGCTCTGGGTACAACCTGCAGTACAATGTTGAATAGAGTTGGTAAGCCTGGATATCCTTGTCTTGTTTCTGATACTGGAGGAAAAGCATCCAATCTTGCACCATTAAGTATGATAAGTTAGCTGTAGGTATTTGTACATGCCATTTTGATAAACCTCAACCTGATGGTTGAGGAAGTTCTCATCTATTACTATTTCGTTGAATGTTCTTATCATGAAATGATACTGGATTTCATCAAATGCTTTTTCTTCATCTATTAACATGATCAGGTATTTCATTCTATAGATATGAAGTATTTTTCAGATGTTAAACCAGCTTTGCATTCTTGTGATAAATCCCATTTGGTTATGATGTATAATTCTTTTGATATGTTGCT
This sequence comes from Piliocolobus tephrosceles, assembly GCF_002776525.5. Taxonomy (NCBI): domain Eukaryota; kingdom Metazoa; phylum Chordata; class Mammalia; order Primates; family Cercopithecidae; genus Piliocolobus; species Piliocolobus tephrosceles. Next base: position 63,230,534 of record NC_045451.1, on the reverse strand, counting down.
AGATTTTGTTTGCTAATATTTTATTGTAAGTTTTTGTATCCATATTTATAGTTTTCTTTTCTGTGTGATGTTTTAGCCTGGTTTTGGTATGAGAGCAAAGCTGGCCTCATTAAATGAACTAAGAAGTGTTTTCTCCTCTTCCATTTTTTAATGAAATGTTTGATAAGAATTGGTGTCAATTCTTCTTTAAGTGTTTGATAGAATACAGCAGTGAAGCCATCTAGGCCTGGGCTTTCCTTTGTGGGTGGTTTTTTGTGCTATTAATTCAATCTATTCACTTGTTATGTCTATTCAGATTGTGTATTTCTTCTTGAGTACGTTTCACTAGTTTGTGTCCTTCTAGGGATTTCATCGTTTAATCTAATTTATTGGTACACAATTTTTAATAGTATTCTTCTATAGTCTTTTATTTCTGTAGGGTCATAGGAATGTCCCCTCTTTCATCTATGATTCTAGTAATTTGCTTCTTCTCCTTTGTATTGTGGTCAGTATATTAATAGCTAATGGTTTGTCAGTTTTATTGATCTTGTCAAAGAGTCAACTTTTGGTTTCATTAATTTTTCATATTATTTTTCTATTCTCTATTTCATTATTTTAACTATAATCATTATGATTTACTTTATTTTACTTGCTTTGTACTTAGTTTGCTCTTCTTTTTCCAGTAACTTAAGGTGACAGTTTATGTGATTTGATATCATCTTTCTTAATATAGGCATTTACAGCAATATATTTTTCTCTAAGCATTGCTTTAGCTGTATCCCATAAATTTTGATATGTTGTATCTTCATTTTGATTAATCTAAAAATATTTTTGACTTTCCATTTTATTTCTGTTTCAACCCATTGATTATTTAGGCACGTGTTGTTTAATTTTCATGGATTTATGACTTTCTCAAAAGTTTTCCTGTTATTGATTTCTAATTTCATTCCATGGAGGTCAAATAATACAGTTTGTATTATTTTTGTTGTTTTAAATTTACTGCAGTTGGTTTTATGGCTGAACATGTGCTCTATCCTGGAGAATGCTTTATGTGTACTTGGGAAGAATATATATTCTGTTGTGGTTGGATGGAATGTTCTATAAATATCCTTCAGGTCTAGTTGGTTTACAGTGTTATTCGAGCCTTCTATTTAATTGTTACTCTTCTGTCTAGTTGTTCTGTCCATTATTCAAAGTGGGATATTAAAGTCTGCAACTATTATTGTTGTTCATTTTTCTCTCTGTTTCTGTTCGTCTTTGTTTTGCGTATTTTGGTATTCTGCTATTATGTGCATATAGTTATAATTGTTATATCTACCTGATTGTCCCTTTTATGTGGGTGACAATAAATTGTTCATTTTATTTCTAGCTTTTTTGTTTTAAGGCATATTTTGTATGATGGTTGCATAGCACTCCAGTGTTCTTTTGATTGTAGTTTGCGTGGTATAACATTTCTACCCTTTTACTTTCAATTTATTAGTACCTTTAAGTCTAAAGTGTGTCTCTAGTAGATAGCATATAGTTGAATTATGTTATTATGCAGTCCAACAATCTTTCCATTTTGATTGGATTTTGTAATCCCTTCACATTTAATGTTTTCATTGATATAGTTGTATTCATGTCTGTCATGAGTAAGAGGTACCTGGTAGGTATCCTCTAAAGAAAAGGTAAAGGAAGAGAGAAGTGTAAGTAATGTGGACCTTTGTCTTTATCTCATGCAAGTGACTTACAGGTATATCTAGCATATGGTGAACTCTTGAGTACTTAGGATTATCAAAGGGGACTGGAGAGGTCAACAGATCAAGGCACCAGCCACTTAGTGCAGTTATTCTAAGTCCAGTGCTTAGTGCATGAAATTGATTAAGTCACTGTTCTTTTTGAGCCATAACTTCTTTATCTGTAAAGTAGATGTAGCATTACCTACTTTGCAGGGTTGCTGTGAAAATTAAGTGCCCTGTTGTGTGCAATGGCACCTGGAACCGGGCCTAGCTTGTGGTATGTGCTCTCCACCCTTCTCCCTTTAGTGCTCCCCTTCATGGAGGGATTCGAGACTAGAGCATTGAATAGACACTTAAAAAGTTTTGTGAGTGATCCAGTGCCAATTTTAACATATATAGCAACTCTCAGTAACCATGTGCATTACACTCTTGTGTATCCTTATAAAAGAAAAATTCTACCATGTGTCACTTCAAATAAATAGTGTGTAGGCCAAAGGGCCTATTCGAAGAAAACCAGTGAGGATGCAGAACCTTGTTTAAATAAAACAAGATTCTAGATGACTAGAAGGTGAAAAACTAAACTAATAGTTCCAAAGTTCATGATAAATGTATTAGGAAAGTAATCAGAAAGGCTTAGCAAAGCAATGCAGTCATTCTTCATCTTAATGAATCTCTTAAAAAGTAAATAAAAGGAGGAAGATGAAAGTAATTATTGACTGAGTACCTAGTTGTTGGAGCTGCTGGTATCTCCACGGAATACAATTCATAAAGCTGAGGCTTTAGGTGAATATACATATATATCATGTAGCTGCCTCAAAGCTGGGGAATGATATATCATGTTTACATAGTGGGCGTATAAATACTTAGTTTAATGAACATGTTATGTAGAACTCCATCCCTCTGCCAGGACTGCTGAATTTATAGAGTGAGTTTCTTGGGTGTTAGGAGGGCTAGAGAGAACATGGCAGTAAGTGTCAGATGCTTGAGTTAGCTCTCATTTTAGCAATCCTTGCTGGATAGAGAAGACTAAATTTCCCTGCCTGCCATTGAACAGCAAAAGAGTCAGAGGAGACAAATGAAGAAGAAAACATTTTTGACAAGTGTTCCATGAAAGGAAGAGGAATGATCCACAACGTTGTTATTATTGCTATGAGGAATGTAATAAATGTTCTTCCTGACTATTGGGTCAGAGGGTGGGTTTGCTGGTGCAGATTTTGTTTGAGTCAACCCAATAGAATACTATTGGAACTGCCAAATTCCTGTTCATTTTAATTATGAATAAAGAAAATGCAGATTAGCCTGGTCATTTGGACTGACACAAAAATTAAGTCATCTTGTCCAATAAGTTGTATAATAACTCTGATTATATAATGATCACATTACTTTACATAGTGGGTGGGGATCAGAGCAGGAGGAGACCACACAATACTTAGGGGCTGGTTGCAGGAAAAAGTTCTGGATAAAAGGTAATGTGTCTAGGATGTGGTAAGATACCAATCAGCAGTTGGAAGTTCCAGAACAGAGACAAGATCTGTTAAGGGCAGGTTGCTGGGGACCCAGTCAAACAGAATTCTAGTTCCAGCCCAGTTTGTAGTGTGGGCATATCCAGGTGTGTTGAGGATATTGGAGTCCTGACTGTAGTTGTTTTAGGAGCTCAGGTTGCAGACACTTGACTAATTTCTCTCCTCACCTCCTGGAGAAGGCAAGGTGCTAAATATCCAACAGATTTGGTTAGAATTGACAAAAAGATTGAATGTAGTTACTTTTTTCCAGCTGAAGCTCTTTAGGGCCTGATACTGAGCAGGGCTGAGCAAGGCTGAGATTGACATACTTTTTGTGTAAGTGTGGTAGAAATGACAGATGTGTGACCCAAGGCTGCCTTTCGGTTTGCAGATACAACTGATATTTACAGAGCCTCTTGTTGTCTGCCATTTAGGTTATGTCTAGACAGAAAAATAAGCCTGAAGAACAACAGTCAATCCAAAACTTCAGACATTTTCATAGCAGAATTGAATCAACTGTAATCAGATAGATATGTTATGTTTAAACCAATCCTAAGATGACCTTCCTCTAAAAATAAAGAACCGTTCTGAAAAAGGTCAATTCTGTTGAACTGTGTGGTCAAGGTCTAAAATATTTGCCTCTTAAAATCTTTGTTCTAAAAGAATAATGTTGCAGGGATGGTCACTAGGAAAACCTGCCTCTTCTTGTTGTTTCCTTGAGACAGAACTATTATACTGTGGTAACATGGAGCCCATGACAGCAAAAGCTTGCCTCACGATTTCTAGGAAAACTTCTAGACCACATTCTGTTTAGCCTCCAGTCCATGGTGAAAGCTATACCTAGTTTGTTAATCCCCAGGAAAACCATGTTCTTTCTTTAGAATGTCTAAAGGTATGACAATGGAAAACGTGTGAACTATGTTTAATTTTGTTTGCTAGTATTTAATAAATGAATTAGTCAATATGTGTAATCTTTTCCCAGCTTTGCCAAACGTTCAGAAAATTTTTAACAGTTCATATTGCCTTACTGGAGGAGATTTATATGAAAAAATTCTATGTTTTCCTCAAAATTAAAATTTTGATGGCATATTAAAGGGACATATACCCACATTGTGGGTGTCTAACAAGGGTTAAGTTATTTAATCCTGTCAGGTCTCAGTTCTCTCATCTGTAAAATGGAAACAGTAATAATTTCCTCACTAGGTAATGATGGAGATGGACTTTGAAAGCCACTAGACTAGTGTTGATGCTTGGTAGTGCATCTATGTGGTGGATGGATGGCTGTTCCAGGTAACCTTGAAAGTCATACCCAACTTTAGTTTCTTTGACCAGTGGGTTATAAAGGGCCATTTGCACTGTTTTTCATTCAAGTCACATACTATTGGGCATTTACTATGTATCAGTTACTCGGCTGTGTCCTTGGCAGGTACATATGGCGGACGTGAGCACATGGGGAAAAGGAATACATTTGCCTCTTTTCTGCTTTGCTTCCTTGCCTTCACTGTGTACTGTCACCTTCCAGCTCATCCAGAACTTGTCCCCTGTCTCTGTCTCCATTGACTGTGTCCAGCGTCCTATACTTTTTAGGACTCATTCCCTATCCTCTGAGGTTTTTTTGGAGGGTGAATGAATTAATACAATCAAACACTTAGAGCAGTTTCCTGGCATTAAGTAAATACTCCCTAGTTTTAGTTATTATTGTTATCTGCTCCTGAGCTGTGGTTTATTCTACTGGGTTGGTCACCTTCTATTCAGGTTCTTTCTGGGCGAGAAGTTCCCTTACTGTCTGTGAGGAATACAAGCAAGATGAGAGCAAGAATAAGAGTGTTGGTATTTAGGTTAAAAACAACACTGAGTATGACCTTTGTTAGATAATAAACTGCAGAGTTATCCATAGGACAAGCATGTCTTAGGTGATAAAATGTTGATAAATAAAGTATTATTTGTAATTTATCATAAGTTTTATTTATTTATCATACTTTTCATATTTCTAAGTTTTACAATGTATATATCAAAAAATGAAAAAGACTACAGAGAAAAGCATCCATGCACATCACATATCTTCTGCATTCTTTAAACAACTCAGTTTACTTTCAACAATTGCATCAAAAAATTTCTTATCAAGGAAGAATGACCTTTGAAAGGAAGGACCTGACAACCAGAAAAACTACACACTATTTACAGAGGGATTCAGTGGAATCTATTTCCCTGGCCCCTGGAGGAAATTATTCATTCTGGAAGGGCACAGTTGATTGAGGAAGAAAGACGCTCAGATTGAACGAGACAATGCTTTGAACTGTGCTTTTGGGAAAGACCTTTAGATTCTCATCTATAAAGGGAGGCATTTGGACCAGGTTATTTTAAAGGAGCCTTCCAGGTCAAACAAGGTGAGCTCTGTTGTGCTAAGCTACACGTGTTTGTGACACTTAGGTAGAAATCATAAGGTTGTTACTAGACTGCAAATGCCTAGCTAGAGGAGTCCAAGAACTTCAGCTGACTAGTTCTTGAATGCCCAATACATAGCCCAATACCTGGCCAGTCTTCTGTGCTCTGTCTGTTACACCTGCAGACAGATACTTCAGAAGAGATGTTTTACCTTGCAGGAGTGTAGTGAGAGGGCAAGTAAGGTAATGCATTTAGAAGTGCTTAGAAAGCTGAAAGACTTTTTCCCCTTTAGAGTTATAAAATGAAGGAACTAAAGATAGAGTGAGGATATTTCTTTGATTTTAAGAAATCTAGAGCTGGAAGAAAATGTAAGCATAATCCAGTACAGCCTATTCATTTACAATGGTAGGAGTAGTTCTAGAGGTAAAGTGACTAGCCAGTAAGGTAGTTAGTGGCTGACAGATAATAGAAAGCAGAAGGTCACAGTTCCGAATTCGCGAACCTGCAGTTTTGATCAGTGAATATCAACATTTATAAAAGATCATAAAGAGACATAAAGCAAAAGAGGTTACCTGCACCAGTATAACACCCAAGGTCATTGTGATGTTTGCACTTGAAGATTTCAACTAAATAAGTAATAGTCATTTTATAAAAGAAAGCTATATTGCAAGTCAGGCTTTTTTTTTCATAAAACAGTGGAAATATAAGTTTAATTATGGGAATAGTTCTACGCATCTTTTAGTTGGTGACTTTTGCTTTATGATGGGAGGCTTTGTACAGGAATTGCATTTATTTGCCCTCATTGAGTTCATTTGCATACATGCAGAGCACAGTTTAGTAGTAATAAACAAGGTCTTCATTTGGTGGTAATGAACCAGGTCCTCAGTTTGTTTCTTTTTTTTTTTTTTTTTTTTTTTTGAGACAGAGTTTTACTCTTGTTGCCCGGGCTGAAGAACAGTGGCACGATCTCAGCCACTGCAACATCTGCCTCCCGGGTTCAAGTGATTCTCCTGCCTCAGCCTCCCAAGTAACTGGGATTACAGGCACCCACCACCATGCCTGGCTAAATTTTGTATTTTTAGTAGAGACAGGGTTTCACCATGTTGGCTAGGATTGTCTTGAACTCCCGACCTCAGGTGATCTGCCATCCTCAGCTTCCCAAAATGCTGGGATTACCGGCATGAGCCACCACACCAGGCTGGTTTCTTTCATTTTTAATGACTATATCTAGTTATTTGTTTACCATTGTACCAATGTATATTTTCAGCCCAAATAATTGAGAAGTTTATATATACTTCTTATAGTTGCAACTTTTTTTTTTTGAGACGGAGTGTCGCTCTGTCGCCTGGGCTGGAATGCAGTGGCCGGATCTCAGCTCACTGCAAGCTCCGCCTCCCAGGTTTATGCCATTCTCCTGCCTCAGCCTCCCGAGTAGCTGGGACTACAGGCGCCCGCCACCTCGCCCAGCTAGATTTTTGTATTTTTTTTTTTTTAGTAGAGACGGGGTTTTACCGTGTTAGCCAGGATGGTCTCGATCTCCTGACCTCGTGATCCGCCCGTCTCGGCCTCCCAAAGTGCTGGGATTACAGGCTTGAGCCACCGCGCCCGGCCAATAGTTGCAACTTTTAAGTGAAATGTTTGAGAATGTCTTTGATTATCAGACTCAGAAGGGATTCTATAAGCTCAGAAAAATGCAAAAAATCTGCTCATGTTGTATGTGTGTATGTCTTTAGGATAATCTGAATTTTCAGAATTTATCCACAGGTAATTAGCATTGGTGTTCATTATCTCTCCGGAGTTTTTGCAGTGGGGATGGTTTGAGCGGGAACTGGCAATGTGGCAATTAGCAGGTGAGTGCTCAGAGAGACCAGATAGAAGCAGAAAAAAATAAGAAGGGTTAAGCATACTCTTCACATATATCTTTTAAAATAATGGTCTATTCTTATACATGCTCATTTTAGAACATTTAGAAAATACCAAAAAGCACAAAGAAAAAAGGACAACAAATCCTGCAATCCTGTTATTCAGAGATAACAACTATTACCAGTTCAGTATGTAGGACCCCCAGACTGTTTTTTTAAAAAATATATTTAAACAATAGGTATAAAGAAAAGTGAAATCTTACTGTCTTATAATCAGTCTTCTCTACCAGAATTATATTTTATATAATTAAACACAACATATGGTTTCAGTCACATATTGAAAAAAAGATTTCTTAGGATCATTCGAACCAAATACCACATATAAAGACTGATTTGTAAAATACCTTAAATTGTTTATTCCTATGAAGCTTCCACCTTGCAGTGTGCCAGGGATATAAGAGATTTTACAGTGATGATTTTTTTTTTTTTTTTTTGTAAGGCAGTACTAAGAGATACAGTTTTGAGGATAATGGTTTGGATTTTTGCAGGTAACTTGTGGTTTTTAAACCTACAACACTGATTTTCAGAAATACTTGCAATTTAGAAGTAACAAGTCTTCTTCCCAGAAGTATTCCCTATATGTTTTTCCTTCATAAGGTGAGGAGAAGCAGGGATTTCAGAACTTCTGGACAATGCATTATGTGAGACAGTGTAACAAAGTTAGCTAGATTGTGATGGGGTGATGTCTTCTTCGCCTCAGGGAGAAATCTATTTTGAGCATAGAGAATTTTTAAATAGCTAAGGCCATTTTTCTACAGAAAAAGAGAATTCTACTCATAGAAATGAATCTTAAGAGATTGTGGGCCATTAGATTGGTCCATGAAGAGTAGAGAAGGTTGGGGATTCTAGATAATTGGGATACTTTATTTACCCCTGAGGTTCAAATTTGGTGTTGTGGCCATTACTGAGAGTATCCAAAATAAAAAGAATGGGTACACATTTACATGGATAAGACAGAGGTTCTTTTATTCACATTTATTTATTTTGAGACAGAGTCTTTCTCTGTCACCCAGGCCGGAGTGCAGTGGTGCAGTCATGGCTCACTGCAGCCTCAACCTCCTGAGCTCAAGAGATCCTCCTATCTAGCCTCCCAAATAGCTGGGAATACATATGCATATATAAATATATATATTTTTGCCTGGGTAATTTTTAAAATTTTTTGTGGAGGTGGGGTCTCACTATGTTTCCCTGGCTGATCGTGAACTCCTGGGCTCAAGCAACCTTCCTCCCCGGCCTCCCAAATTGCTGGGATTACAGACATGAACCACCGTGCCCCTCAGAAGTTCTCCTAACCCACTCCAGGAAAGGAGAGCTGAAGGTAGGGAGAAGGATTCTCTTGCTTCTGCAGTGAGCCTTATTGATCAATTCCTATTTGCATAATGAGCACTGCCAACTTTGAGACTCTGTTCACAGCCTTGGTTTTCATGGAATGTTTATCTCTTTACTTGTTCCAATTTCAGGCCTTTCAGAATGCAGCTCAAACTCATTGCACTCGAAACTCCATGCAGAACCGTGAAGTGGATAAATACGTATTCAGTGCCCAGTGCAGTGTCCGAAACATTTTGCACATATTAAGTACATCTCTTCCCTCCAAGAATTCTAAAATTCTTAAATTGAGACATAAAGTGAAGTGTAAATAAAAGAAGAAAACTTTAGTATTACTAGAGGCTAAATTGTAGGTCATAGTGAAGGGTGAGAAGCAGATAAGCCTGCTAATCTCGCTCCTGAAGGAAAAATAGGTAGAGTGGAGCCAAGCATGGCTGTTTATTCTCCCCAAGTTAATTAATTAGATAAGTCCCTCCACCTCCCAGGGATGGAGTGAGCAAAGGGAATTAGAGGGAATTTAGGAATGTGCTTTGGGAAAATGTCTCCTCATGAGAACCAGGAGTGAGGGAGAATATATTCTTCTCTATTAGCAGATTCTCAATAGTTTGAGTGTCAATGAATGACTGCATGCATGTGTTAATGACTTGTAGATGTATACATACTGTTTCTTTCCAGACTCAAGTTTTCCTGGGTAATAGTCAGCTAACCACCCATCGCGGGGCTGGTGGTTCTTGGGGTCACCTTGCAATTTGTGTACCTGGTATGTTCAAATGACCTTGTTACTAAATCTCACCTGCAAATAGCTACCTTGAAGCTTGGAATCTAGCTCTGTATCTTAGTCCCCAGACTGGGGAACTTGACCTGGGCATCCGGATCATGCTGGCCTCTTCCTAGGGGGCTGTTGTTCAGTTCCTAGGCTCTCTGAATTTTCTTTAGGTTACCATATTCCAGCTCTGATGATCCACTTGATTTTTAAAGACTTAGTCATTTTGAAACATTGGTATTGTTCCTTTGTTCATTTTACCCTGTAACAGTTTTTCACTTTTGTTAGTCTTGTTTTTTTTTTTTTTTGACTTGATATTCCCTAACACTCTTTGAACTATAATATATGGACTTAGAGTCTTTTCTCACTCTTCCATACTAGATGGGTGACAGCCAACTTCTATGGTGGCTCTTGTTCACTTAGTTCAACTCTCTTAACTGCACCGCCCACCACAAATACTTTGGGGTTGAAACATCTGCAACAGTTGTTTGTAAATTAGGTTGCAAGTCCCTAGAAAAATAAGGATCATACTTTAATCATTGTAAACTCAGGCAGTTAATTAGCAAACTTACTGTTTTATGTAAAAAGGAATGTCTGAGGGATACTGCTATTAGCTTCCCAGTAACAATAACCCACTGAACAGTCTCCGAACAACATAAGGCTGAAAAGTCTCTGAGTGTAGGCCTTGGCGAACACAGCCAAGAAGAGCCAAAGCTAAGACAATTGAAGTAACCAATAAATCACTGACAAATAGGAAGACATAGACCCACTAATTTGCAAAGTAAAGTCTCACTGCTGCCAAAAGAAAGTCTGCTGAACACTAAGCAGGTGAGAAAATGGAGGAGCCAGAGTATAAGTTACTCTCCTAAAGTTACTGGCAAGTCTTGGGGGCTGGATTCAAACCAGGGTGGTGGGAGTCCAAAGCTGTCATTCTTGAAAAGCCATGTTGTCTCCCTAGGGACGTTTGATTTTCCTGGATTTAGTCTTCTTTTCTCAGGGAAGTGCCAGATACATGTTGCCAAGGTCTCATTTCTTCCACTTCCCATTTCTAGGTTCCAAGCTCACCATTGCAGTTTTGTTTTTAGAGTCTTTCTCCATGTAAATTACAACAGTATGGGTTGTTTCTGTTTATTAACTTACAAACATGTTCTAAGCCATTTGCTATGCTATTTCATCCAGTCTGGATTGTGTGTTAGGTATTTGCAAATCCTCTGGATATCCAATTATCCAGTGTCTGGAACACTCTCAGAGGGGCTGTCTCAAAGTGCATTCCTCTAATTGTGTGTGTGTTTACCAGCTTTACTGCAACCAAGTTTCTGTCACTTCTAAGTTCTTGGGAATGGTTCTAACTGTTGTCTTAATTTACCATTGACAAGTAATAGATAAAATATGAATGGACAATAGTTGGACTATTGATGGACTGTTAAACCATTTAACTTTTGGAGAATGAGTCAGTCCTTAAGAATTCCTAATTATTAGCTGAATCCCAACCTCACAATTATCTTTCTAATTTCATTACTAATTTTTATGAACTGGGACTGGCAAAAAAAAAAAATCTTGATTCTCTCAGTTTACTTTTTTTAAAAAAAATCTGCACCTAGAGATTGTCTAAGAATAGCATGGAAGGGAATTTTGTATTTATGGTTTGTAATATGATCAATTTGCATCATCAATAATGTGAATCATGGCTGTTAAATGAGCTTAAAATTTCCACCAGTATATATTATGTCCTCCTGCAAGTGAAGAGGTAACATTTGACTTGAATACTAGTGGTAGGATGTATTTCAGATCCTCTAAGCAATTCCTTGAGATCTTTGGGAGGAAGGTGCTTTCTATATCCTCCAACAAAGCATTTGAGACAGGCATTTGTGAATTACTATGTGCTGACAACTTTATCTGACTGTACCAAAAGATGTGGTGTGGATTATGAATCAGCTTGTGGAGACAACTAAATTTTATGGACTGTCAATCACTTTAAAGACAGGCGAGGTCATTTAATAAATACCTCCGCTCCTCCAAAAATCCTTTGTGGATGCTCAGACCTTCTGAAAGCTTTTACTGGATTTTCCTGCCTTGGCGGTAAACAGTCAAATGATCAGCAAAGTCAGTTGTCACTTGGCAGAGTGGCAGGGCTGGCTGCTGCACTCACACCAACCAGAGGAACAGAAGGGGATGAGATTTTCTAACCCGCTTTACAGATGTGAAACCTGGGTTACCCTTGGTGTTCCATTCAGTCTTTGGAGATGTTTCCATTCATAAATTATAAATGTTTTGTATGCTGTGTATGTCACGAGAGAATAGCAGATGATAATTCCAAGACTGCTATTAGAGGAAGGCAGTCCTTTGGGAGGAAGGGAGGTGGGATGAGAGACAAAGAGAGGGAATTAGAAATGCATTTAGACGTGAGAAGCTGAAGTAATGCTGTGATGACAATTATAGTTTGGAAATGTCAGCAGCAGATGGGATCTGCTGCCACTTGCCAATCGTAGACTCTTTTGGGTCCCCATAACAAATACATGGTTCCTTTGGAGCAAAGGGTGATTTTACAGAGCAATAGCAGAAATGCCGAAGGAGCTTGAGACTGTGGAATAGCCGTTTAGCCATAAACAACCCCTATAGAGAGAGATGTGAGGGAGCAAGATGAAACAAGAATAATACATAGGGGAGCCAGCTGAAGTTTAAGAATTGTGTAAGTCTTGTTTAAAACTTCATTTAGCCATGATCATAAAAAATTAGTCTTTAACACTGTCTTGTGTTGCCTAGTTTTGAATGAAACAACCTGCCTTTTGTATTTGGAAAATTCGTTTTAAAGTAGTGGCCCAGAAATTGGTTTCAAAATCAGATTTCAAAAAATAAAATCAGAGTAAAAATAATGGTTTTCCAAGTTCAATATATGTATTTTTCATATCACATGATGTACCACATTTTTTCAGATGATTTAATGCCAGTACAACCCTTCCTTGCCTGATGCTCTCATTTGGTTGTCTAGCAGCCAGTCACAGGAGCTGGTAAGCAAGCAAATGAAAGGTGGAAAGGCAGCAAGAGGGAAGGCAAAAGCATTCTCCGGAAGTGTATTGTATCTTCTGTCCTCCAGCAAATGGCATTAAGCAAGTACATTCTCTCTCACCAAATGAGGTGGTAAAGAAAAAACACTATGGTTCTATTTATTGTTCTGTTTTCGTTATCTGTCCCTTTCTGCACAGGCCTGAGTACTGTGGTGTGCATTAAGAGTTGAGCTTTTATTTCTTTTTTGTTTTTCATAAAACCATTTGTTAAGTAAAAACTGGGCACAAATAACTAATTAACTATGAGTATATTCTAACTGTGTTAAGTGGGACTGATTATGTTATATTAAGCAATACAAGTAAGTTCTAGAATTTGATTAGGTTCTAA
>NC_045451.1:63209164-63217446 GCF_002776525.5 Piliocolobus tephrosceles | reverse complement strand
CCTGCCTTGGCTCCCTAAAGGGCTGAGATTATAGGCTTGAGCCACTGTGCCCAGCCTATTGTCTATATTTTTCTCTTGGACCTAAGTTTGCTTGTAGAACTTTGCTTATTACTGCAACAATAAGATTACATATCCAATGTTGGGGGAAATGCCCTTAAAGCCCCCCAAAAACCTCTGCATTTTTGGCCAAAAGTCAGTGTTCTTTTAAAGGGTAAAAGTCCTGAAGCTCAATTTGAATTAGTTGAAATTAACAAATTTATATATTTTTATTGATTACTTTTAATATCAGGGAAATGATAAATCATGTGATTTACTTCAGCACTACTGAAAGCCAGAGAGGAGAGGTTCTGGGTTCAGGTCTAATTTGACTTTCCCACACACACTGTGAAAACCGACAAAGACATTGGTGGGGACTCATATCAAGGTGTCTGAGGCTTACAAGGGTCTGCCTCAGAGCAGACCAAATGAGACCCCCAAATGTATGTGGATTTGTTCCATTGGTAATTCGAACAGATTTGAGGCAAATGCTGCAGGGGATAACAGTGATCTTGCAGAAGACAAGTGCTCTTCAAGGTGTGGCAGAACTCAGTGGAAGGCGTGTGGAATGGATCCCTGGTGAGGCAGGCAGTTGACAAAAGAGATATTTTCTTGTAGAAGCAGAGTCTTTAGCCTTTTCGCTGAGGTTCTGGGGCAGAATTGTACCATCCAGGAGGATTGCTAGCGATTTTCAAGGTCCCAGTTGCGGAAGTAGGAGCCCGAGGGCTAACAGATAAAGAAAGCCACTCTGAAGAGGCCTGTTTTTGTTTTCGTTTGAAGAAGTCTCATTCTCAGCACATGTGGGTGGATCCCACACTTAATTCCAGGGATGGGCCCTTGTTGGCCTAAATCAGTTAGCGCTTGTTATTCCCTTGGTCACAACGTTTGGTTTATGAATGAAAATAGGAAACAAACAATGAGGCATTTTTGAAGTTTCAGGAAGAGAGTTTTTCTCTTCTACTAGACTCAAACCAGAGAGTATGTAAAGAGCTACAGCTGTCTTGCTACCACATAGATTCTTTCTTGAGACAGGGTCTCACTTTGTTGTCCAGGTTGGAGTGCAGTGGTGCAATCTCAGTTCACTGCAACCTCCACCTTCTGGGTTCAAGCGATTCTCACACCCCAGCCTCCCGAGTAGCTGGGATTACAGGTGTGCACCACCACACCAGGCTAATTTTTGTATTTTAGTACAGATGAGGTTTCACCATATTGGCCAGGCTAGTCTCAATCTCCTGACCTCAGGTGATCCACCCACTTCAGCTCCCAAAGTCCTGAGATTACAGGTGTGAGCCACTGTGCCCAGCCACTACCATATAGATTCTAAGCATGGCGTCAATACTGAGGACTTCGCAGCCAGGAGGTGGAAAGACAGGAATCAGATCTGGTCATGTTGTTGGCTTTCCAGCATCAAGCCCTCGGGATAGGTTTCCTAGGATGCAGATACTGAATCAGAGTTAGGAAGACAGAAGGTTTGCTGAGGAGTAACACTAGTGAAATAAAAGGGTGGCCAAGCACCGTGGCTCATGTCTGTAACCCCTGCACTGTGGGAGGCTGAGGTGGGCAGATCACTTGAGATTAGGAGTTTGAGAACATCCTGGCTAACACAGTGAAACCCCGTCTTTACTAAAAATACAAAAATTAGCTGGGCGCAGTTGTGCACCTGTAATCCCAGCTCCTCGGGAGGCGGAGGCAGGATAATCGCTTGAACCCAGAAGGTGGAGGTTGCAGTGAGCCAAGATCACACCACTGCACTCCAGACTCGGCGATATAATGAGACCTGTGTCTCAAAAAAAAAAAAAAAAAAAAAAAGGGAAGAAGCCGGATTGGACTGGGAGAGCTTTTGGACCACAAGGCAGACCTGACAAAGTCTGCCAACCCATGGGGAGCTCTGGAGAAAAAACGTCTCACTAGAGGAGTTTCCTGTTGCATGGAAACAATTAGGTCCTTGTACCAAAGATTTGGTCAGACTCTACGGCTGTCTCACTCTGTGGGCACTAGACAGTTAATTTTCTCTCCACACTCATCAACCTGCTATTTGTGTTAGTTACCAAGCAGAAGCATCTTACTGCTCAATGCACTAGAAGCCAATATTATGACACTAGGTTTTTGAGGACAGAAAAGAAAAGAAAAGCTTTCCGGGTCAGGCCACAACCTCTTCTCCAAATGCCTTGCTCAGTCTTTGGCTGGGGGTTGCATAGAGAGAAACATGATCGTGGCTCAGAAGCTGATGTTGATGATGCCGGAGCTACCAGCTGGAAGGTAACTAATCATGCTCTGAGCACTGGGCAGCTAGTCCTTTCTCAAGGGGTGACCTGAGAGGGGCATCACTGTGTCTGCCACACAAGCCGCTGAGAAAGCCAGTCATATGGTTTCTGTGACCAAATATATCCCATTTAGTCTTGAAAGACTGAAATGCAACTGAAAGAATTCTGACTTAGCGGGAGAAGTGGGGTTTCTCTCTGAGGTAGCAGAGGAGAACATGCCTGTGAGTCTGAGATGCAGAAGTCTGCAGAGGCTGTTGGTCAGCACTGGGCAGTGAAGCCAGACCATCAAAAAGGGAAGAGGGTTTAGTGATCCCCCTGGATGAGGAACTGGAGAAAGCAGCTCATGTTTTTCCTGTCTCAACCAGCTATGCTTACATCTGCCTTGGCTGATTTCAGTCTTCATGTGGATGAACTTTCCAAACCCTAACCTCACAACTTGGACCTCATGTACCCTGGTGGCTCACACGTCGAATCCATTTTAACAACTTACCCAATAGCCCATGCTCTGAACTTCATGACCAAGTAGAACTGCTTTACCTCCCAAATCTTAGACTTCAAGAACCATTTTACAATCACAAATTCCAATCCTTTCATCTTTCTCACTCTTTCTATAACCAATGTGATATTCAAAACATATAAAAATATCTAGACTTCCAAATCATTCTTTTTTCTCTTTCTTGTTCTAATTTTTAGGTCACTTTGGCTTCACTTCATTTCGAGTTCAGCATGGACCCTGTGGTCAGTTTCTTAACTCTGCTCTCCCTCCTCCATCCAGCTGTGAATGAAGCGTCATCCAGGATTCTACTTTCCATCTGTTTGTTCTTCTTGAGTTGTATCAATTCCTATGACTTCCACTCCATTATTCATAGAAGACTCTCTCTTTTTTTTTTTTTTTTTTTGAGACGGAGTCTTACTCTGTTGCCCAGGCTGGAGTGTGGTGGTGCGATGTCAGCTCACTGCAAGCTCTGCCTTCCGGGTTCACGCCAGTCTCCTGCCTCAGTCTCCCGTGTAGCTGAGACTATAGGCGCCCGCCACCACGCCCGACTAATTTTTTGTATTTTTAGCAGAGGCGGGGGGTTTCACCATGTTAGCCAGGATGGTCTCGATCTCCTGACCTTGTGATCCACCCGTCTGGGCCTCCTAAAGTGCTGGGATTACAGGCGTGAGGCACCGCGCCTGGCCCAGAAGACTCTCTTTAAGGCTGACCCATTATCTCTAGACCAGTGCTTTCAATTTTCTACCACCAAATTAATGTGGATATTTCACGGTCATTGCACACTCACCCTGTGGGCCCTAGACAGTTAATTTTCTCTCCACACTCGTCAACCTGCTATTTCTGTTAGTTACGAAGCAAAAGCGTCTCACTGCTCAATGCACGAGAAGCCAATATTATGACACTAGGTTTTTGAGGAAAGAAAAGAAAAGCTTTCTATAACAAGTTGACTAACAAAGAGACAGGAGTCCAGCTCAAATCTATCGCCCTGTGCTGGCTTTAAGACAGTAATTTTATTAGAAAAGATTTAAGAGGTGGATTGTGAGATTAGTAGGTGATTGATGGAAGGAAAGGAAAGGTTTGGAAAGTCCTCAGGCATGTGCAGTTTCTCTTCATGGTTCTTCATGGATCCCTTGTGCAAATTCAGGGCAGTCAGCATAAAACATACAGTGGAAATTTAGGCTGTAACATGAGCAAGCTCATTCTGTGCAATCTCGAGTTGGCCGTATTGGTTCAAACTGATTTCAGCCAGTTTTGTTATCTTACAAGCAGAGGGAGTTTCAGCATTTAAGCAAGTTTCTTTTCTTATCTGCCATTTTGCAAACTGAAGAATTTCTGTTAGTCATTAGTTTCTTTAACTCTTTGGGGCCCAGTTTCATTTTTTTGTTTTCTACCCTTGTCTAAAATACAGTCATCCTAGTTCACCTGGGCTAGTCACGGTTCTCCAGTGATTGCTCACTGTGTTCTGCCTCATTCCTCCCCCATAAAGTTCCTAAATGGGTTTTTTTGTTTTTGTTTTTGTTTTCAGTCACTGACGATTATTTTCTAGATTGAGGTTCAGCAAACACTTTCCTTAAAGCACCAGACAGGAAATATTTTATGTCTTGTTTTTCTAAGACCAGCCGAGCGGGCGCAAAAGAACCAGCGGGTAGGCAAGTGTAACAGCAAAACTGCACATTTATTTTGGTAACCTAAGGTGTGCGGGAGAAGTCTGTCGGCCTCTGGCGAAGGAGGCCGGCAGAGTCCCCCCGTGGGGCTCTCGGACGGACTTCCCACAGTCCCCACATCCCGACAGGACTGGGGCTGTGAGAGGGCCGCAGGGCTGTGAGAAGGCCGCCGGGGCTGTGAGAAGGCCGCGTGGCTCAATGGCGGAGAGCGGCTTTTCTAGGAGTGGGAGGGCAATAGGTGGGGCATGGGCGTGTCAGGGGCGTTCCGCAGGTGCGACCAGGTAAATCTTGGTCTCTTCAGATTGACGTCACCTGGCGCATGCCCAGTTGGTCTGCACCCTCCCTGGGCGCCGGCTGCATTTTCGCGCGCGCGGGAAGAGTTGGTGGTGAAGAAGAACCCGGAAGTGCACCATCTTGCCTCGGTTCGTCCAAACATTTTAAACTTTGAAAGCCATATGGATTCAACTTTTCAGTTGTATTGCAAAGGCAGCCATAGACAACATGCAAACTAATGAGCCTAACTGTGCCCCAATAAACTTTATTTAAAGGCACTAAAGTTTAAATTTCATGTATTTTTCATATATCATGTAATATTGTTGGGAATTTTTTTTCCCCAACCGTTTTAAAATGTGAAAACCATTGTTAGTTCCTGAACCATACAAAAACAGGAGGAAAACCAAATTTGGCCAAATAGTTTCCTTACGCCTGGTCTAGATCCATTATTTTACAAGAAGTTGCAAAACCAAGATACTCTAATTCTATAATGTATTCTGCATTTAATACTGGAATTATTTTATAAAGATGTTTGTGTCATCAGCTGTGGATATCCATAGGCACATTTTGTACAAGAAAGATAGGATAAATGCCTGATTTTTGCCCCTTGTTTAGTAAGTTTTAGAATAATGAGTTTGTTCCTAAATATGATGGTTAATTTTATGTGTCAACTTGACTGAGCTACAGGGTGCCCAGACATTTGGTCAAATATTATTCTGGGTGTGTCTGTGAAGGGGTTTCTGAATGAGATTAACTTTGGAGTCGGTTGACTCAGATTGCCCTTATCAATGTGGGTGGGCCTCATCCAACCAGTTGAAGGCCTGGATAAAACAAAAAGGTCAACCCTCCTTCAAGTGAGAGGAAACTCTTCCTCCCTGGCTGCATTTGAGCTGGGATATTAGCTTTTCCCTGTCTTGGAACTTGAACTGAAACTGTTTCTCAGGCTTCTGGACTTGGACTGGAACTAAACTATCAGCTCTCCTGGGTCTCATGTTTGATGACTTCTCCTACAGATCTTGGGACTTGTCAGGCTCTATAAATTGCATCAGCCAATCCCTTATAATAAATACTTTTCTCTACACCTCCTATAGGTTTTGTTTTTTGGAGAAACCTCCAAAGTAGTACCCAAAAATAATCAACGAAAACCTAAACTCATGATTTTTCACATATTGTAGGTTTTCCAATCTATTACAGTATGCTAATTATTAGTATCTTGATGTTCTGCATAACTCACCTTTGGCCAATGACAGCCACTTCAAGTTGAATCCGTTATCCTGGTGACATGGTGCCAGTAGTACTTTTTAGTTTTCTTGTTTTCTGGTATACCATCTTATATTCTAGGCTCATTTAAAAAAAACTCTTATTTTTAAAAAGAATTATTTTAACGAGCAAATGATATTTTGGTATAACAGTCTTAGCCCTGGGGGTGTTCATTGCTAATGCATTTGTTACTGTTTCTAGACTTTTTCAGTGAAAAAGCAAAGCAAGTAAATATGCATGTATTTTTTTAAAAAAGAGAAAATACGTCATGAAGTAATACTTCTAGTCTAAATTCAGAAATATTGTATACAGAAACTACTTTTTATTTATAGGTTTGTACCTGTACATTAAAAACCTTGTTTCTTAATTACAGTAAATAATACTTACATGTTTTAATCTATAATTTTAAAATATCAACACCAGTATTATTATAAAAATACAATTACTGACCAGGCGCGGTGGCTCACGCTTGTAATTTTAGCTCTTTGGGAGGCCAAGGTGGGTGGGTTACCTGAGATCAGGAGTTTGAGACCAGCTTGGCCAACGTGGTGAAACCCTGTCTCCACTAAAAATACAAAAATTAGACGGGTGTGGTGGTGCATGCCAGTAATCCCAGCTCCTTGGGAGCCTGAGGCAGGAGAATCACTTGAATCCAGGATCCCGGGAGGTGGAGTTTACCGTGAGCTGAGATCGTGCCACCGCATTCCAACCTGGGCGACAGAGCCAGACTTCCTCGCAAAAAAAAAAAAAAAAAAGGCCGGGTGGCTCAAGCCTTTAATCCCAGCACTTTGGGAGGCCGAGACGGGCGGATCACGAGGTCAGGAGATCGAGACCATCCTGGCTAACACTGTGAAACCCCGTCTCTACTAAAAAATACAAACAACTAGCCGGGCGAGGTGGCGGGCGCCTGTAGTCCCAGCTACTCCGGAGGCTGAGGCAGGAGAATGGCATAAACCCGGGAGGCGGAGCTTGCAGTGAGCTGAGATCCGGCCACTGCACTCCAGCCTGGGTGACAGAGCGAGACTCCATCTCAAAAAAAAAAAAAAAAAAAAAAAAGAAAAAAAAAAAAAACCAAAAAAAACAATTATCAAACATGGCTTAGAATTTATTTGCAGTTCTAGTTCTTCTTAAGGTATTTCCCAGTAGGAATATATTACCACATTGCCATGTTTTAAACTACTTGAAATAATTATTCTCTATATTGAGAAGCTACAGATGTCACACACAGTTAGGTTTCTTTGTCGATTTTGCTTTTGATTTTAGATATTAATGTTTTCATATTAATTTGATTTTGTTTTATAATTATGTAAAACATTTGCATGGTTCTAAAGTCAAAACTCCATGAGTTACTTTCAGAGAAGACTAGCTTCCATCTTTGGCCCTTCTCCCTTCTCTAGTTTTTTCTCTTCCCTTTCCTACCTGCCTTATGCTAACAATGTGTATAACTTTTGATATGTGTTTTTGCATTTTTAACAGAAGCTAATGTATACACAAATGCTTCTTTTTTACACAAATAGTAGCATACTATAAGCAATATACTTCACCATGTTTTTCTCACTTAATGCTATTTTTTGGTGAACCATCCACAGCTATATATAGATATATCGAGACATTCACATTCTTTCATTTTTTTCTTTATTATTATTATTATGATTATACTTTAAGTTCTAGGGTACATGTGCACAATGTGCAGGTTTGCTACATATGTATACATGTGCCATGTTGGTGTGCTGCACCCATCAACTCATCATTTACATTAGGTATATCTCGTAATGCTATCCCCCTGCCTCCCCCCTCCTCACAATAGGCCCCGGTGTGTGATGTTCCCCTTCCTGTGTCCAAGTGATCTCATTGTTCAATTCCCACCTATGAGTGAGAGCATGCAGTGTTTGGTTTTCTGTTCTCGCGATACTTTGCTGAGAATGATGGTTTCCAGCTGCATCCACGTCCCTACAAAGGACACGAACTCATCCTTTTTTATGGCTGCATACCATTCCATGGTGTATATATGCCACATTTTTTTAATCCAGTCTGTCACTGATGGACATTTGGGTTGATTCCAAGTCTTTGCTATTGTGAATAGTGCTGCCATAAACATATGTGTGCATGTGTCTTTATAGCAGCATGATTTATAATCCTTTGGGTATATACCCAGTAATGGGATGGCTGGGTCAAATGGTATTTCTAGTTCTAGATCCTTGAGGAATCGCCACACTGTCTTCCACAATGGTTGAGCTAGTTTACAATCCCACCAACAGTGTAAAAGTGTTCCTATTTCTCCACATCCTC